>NW_027527135.1:1040214-1067982 GCF_008692635.1 Crocuta crocuta
GCGCACAGGGGGGCTGCTTCTAGAGAGTAGCTGCCAAATAATAGGATGCAAAGAGAATATTGCCCAAATAATAGTATGTTATTCCTGAGATTAAGTTACAAGACTATGAATGACTTCCTTGTTGCTGGAACTCCTTCACTCTCTCTCGCTCACTCTGATAAAGCAAGCTGCCATGTTATGAACTGCACTGTGAAACGATTTGCATCACCTTCATCCAACTGCCAATGATATACTCAGGCTCTCAGTTAAAAAGCCCATAAGGAACTGAATCCTGCCAACAAACACTGAATGAGCCTGGAAGCTGGTCCTGTCTCATGCAAATCCTGACTAGACTACAGCTACCACTAACACCTTGATCAGAGACTTGGGATGGACCCTGAGCTAGGCCAAGATTTGATTCCTGATCCACAGAAACTATAGAATTATAAATATATTTTGTTTTAAGCTGCTAAATTTGGGGACAGTTTGATACACTGCAGCAAATGCTAATATGCAAGGTTATCTCACAGGGACAGGACCTGCTATTTACAACGTGGGGAGCCAGGAATGGGGAAAGTGGGCATTACACATTCATGCTGACCTGTGAGGTACTGGAGTCCATCCCTCCCTTATTCACCCTTCTTTATGTATTCAGCCCACTGAACACCCAACTATAAGCAGTCAGTTGAGTAATGTTCATGTTGTCTAACATAATTCACAGAGATTTTACAATAGACATGCTAAATATAATAACAAATGCCCCAAACTTAAATTAAAACCATCTCTAATTGTTAAACTCTCAAAGAGACATGAAAATCCCCAAATAGAGTCCTATTCCTTTATAGAATTAAATGACAGAATAAATTCATGTACAACATTTTCTTCTCTAAAATTTCATATTTTGCTCAGTTTAAAGCCAAAATGAGCAATATTCTGATGACTGACTGTAAGTATGACTCTTTATTTAGCAGCATGATCCAAGTTAACGTTTACTGAATGATGCCTATAAATTTAACTCCAAAGTTAAATTTATCTTGATTTGTCTCATTTTGCCTTAATTACCTCTCTAAAGGCCCTCCAAATACAGTCATAGTCTGAGATACTGAGGGTTGGGACTACAGCATATGAATCTTAGGGGAATGGAATTCAGCCTCCGATAGTATTGAACCTTTCCACACGTCCAATTGGGTTGTAGCCCACACGAACATATCAAAACCATAGCTCCTGTACCTGCAGCTGTTATATCTGAAACCAAACACGACCACAGCAGCAACAGCATTTCCCAAGAAAACGATTTTGTTGTGTCTAGTCATGGGTCATAGAGGAGCTCTGAAAATAGTTTTTGACTGACTGGGGTCTAAACTAGGCAGAGAAAAGGAACATTTCAAAAAAATGATATCTTAGTTTTCATCTTATTAAGATGCCAATCTTCTGTAGCCCAATCTTCATTTTTTTTAGCTATGAATTTAGTCTAACCAGGAGAAATTTCCTACCAAGATATTAATTTTGCCTAGTATCTTCCACAATCTTGCAGAAGATCAAGCTCTGTGATTGGCTTTGATCTTCCCAGATCCTATGTCCTCAGTACCCTAACCCGAAACATGTGTTGCAGTGTGGCTTATTCACATTTAAATTCTTAGGGCTTGGCTTAGTTTTCCCAGTCCACTGGAAACATGCACCTTTCTTCCCCCAACCTATATTTGCGAAACAGTAAGACCAGGCTTGCCTTGAAGAAGCATGGCAGACTTCAGCACCAGGTATGAAAACAGAATCTGAAGTGACGATGATGATGGTGATTTTAATTCCAAGAAAGCCTCTTTTCAAGTGACCCTTCACAAAAAGCTCTCCTTCTCTGCACTGTAATATGAATTTATAAAGAATCAAAACTGCCTCTGTAATCGAAGTCTCCAGAAGAAAGTCTCCTTCTTCTAGAAATCAACCTTTAGTTCCAACTGAGACGAGATGCTTGATGAATGTGAAGTCTTGAATGCAAACAACGCTTTCTTGATTGCGACAACTGATTCCAACTATAACTGTTATCACAGCCTGCCCAAATCAAGAGACTCAGTCTCCTTATGTGGAATTCTGCCCTACGGCACAAGTTTCTCCTCCCTTCTCCATGAAATAAACATGGCAGGTTTATATGAGATAAAATTTCTGTACTCATTAAATGCCAAGAATTAAAATGCCACGAGAAGTTTCTTGATTTGGATGTGGAACAACAAAAACACTTATAAACTGCTAATGGATGTATTTATTTATATAACCACTATGGAAATTAATTTGGCATTAGTAAATCTAGATTTAATAAATCTAAAGATGCGAATACCGTATGGCCCAGCAACTCTATTCCCGGTTGTTTTATTTTTTGCCATGGAGAAAATCTCTAGGGTGTTGATAGCAGCATCATTTGGAAGGGCTAATGTTGAAACAACACAACCTTCCATTGATACAGGAATAAATAAAATGGGGTAGAGTCCATAGGGGATTCTGCACAGGAACGGAACTTAGATTAGTACTTCTTCCATAGATAACAATAAAAAACACATTAAGAAAAAAAGTCATGGAATAATGGAATATTAGAGTATTATTGCACTACTACAAAGTTTACAAAGCAGGTAAATAAACAGTGTAATGTTAGAGATATATTAATGCAGAGTAAAACAAATTGTTTTTTAAAAAAGAATGAGACCATTATAAACAGCAAATTCATAAGATAGCTGTACAGACAGATTTGGAGAGGGGCAAACAGAGCTCTCAAAGATGTACATAATATTCTATTTTTTAAGCTGGGTAATGAGTAGAAGAATATTCTTGTATTTATTAATTTTAAACCATGAACATATACTCTATATATTTTTTCTGTATCTTTGATATACTTTATAACAAGTTAAAAGTATGAAAGGTGAACATGTTTTGAGAAACTAAACAATATATAGAGACCTTTTGTTTGTAATATAAACAAACTCAAAGTTCTGACTTGAAACAAGGTTTTTGCCTTATATTTGCAAAACAGCATCAAGGAAATAACTTGTCAAGCTATGTTATAAAATTACACAAAAGCTCTACATTGGATTATCGTGAAAATGTTTGAAGAGTTTTAGAATTAATCAAATTAAACCATTCACATTTGCATATGAATCTACAAAGCTGCTTTTAAGAAGCTACTAATTTTCAATTTTGATATTATCTAAGTTTGTAATAATTCCATACTTAATCATCTTTTCGTGTATTTGAATACTCTCCTAGATGTGAAAAGTATTATATCAAGAGAATGAAAAGTTGATAAATAAGTATGAGCTCATTTGAATAAGAAAAATAATTTAAAACATTCCAGAAGATGAAATTTGTTAAATAACAATACTAGATTGTTCCACTAGAAATAGTTTATTATATAATCATAGCTTCCTTAAATGTTTTCTAATCAAAAATTTTGCTTTAGTACTTTTTAATGTCTGTTTTAATTTGTGACACTGTAGGGAAAAAAGGATAATTTATAAGTTTTGTTTTTCTCTATTTCATGAATGGACATTTCACTATGATAGCCTGTGAAAAAATGGAATATGTATATAATGAGTGTTTTGTATCTATTGGCTAGCTCACAGATATAAAATATTTTATTTGATATATAATAAAAAGTTATACATGTAAATTATGAAATAATAAACTGAAATGAGAATTATGATATGAAAGTGCTGTAGGAATAAGAATAATGGGGAATGATTAGATGCTTGGAGGTTTTATTTCCCTTGTCTTAGGACACATACCAATCTGTGGATTCCTAATATGACGGGAGGACTGACAAATTTTAACTTTTAAACTACCTATATCATTTTGGAAGATGTCACTGAATAGTTCTTACCTACTCATTTTTAATCACAATGCTTCTAAAACCCAAAGAAGGAACTGGATTTTCTAACAGCACGCTGGCTTCAGTTTCAAGTGTTCTGCCATTCAGTTCACAGTTCTTTGGTCAACATGACATTATCTTTCTACTATTTGGTCATGAGGTTTTCTCTTCTTTTTTAATTATTTTTAGAGAGAAAGAGAGAGAGTGTATGTGCACATGAGCAGGGAAGAGGGTCAGAGAGAGAGAGAGAGAGAGAGAGAGAGAATCTTAAGTAGGTTCCACACTCAGTGCAGAGCCCGATGTGGGGCTTGATCCCATGACTCTGAGATCATGACCTGCACTAAAATCAAGAGTCAAATGCTCAACCAACTGAGCCACCCAGCACCCTTGGCCATGAGTTTTTCAATCATGTGGTTCTCTATACCTTATGCTGATGTTTCGAATAAAAGGTTCTTCATATATAAGAGTTCCACAACTTCCAGAAATACATGTACTCAAATATTTACTCTTAGTGGCAAGACAAGTGCAGAACAATTGTTAACATTTTAAGATGTCATTTAAATTAAATTTAAGATTAAATTAAACCTAAGAGAAACTAAATTGGGTGAGATTTAGTGAATGAAAAACAGTGATATAGCAAATAAGTATCACTATATGACTCAAATTTTAAGAGCACCTTAATTTGAGCGGTTCTGGGGTGGCTCAGTGGGCTAAGAGTCCAACTTTCAGCTCAGGTCATGATCTCATGATTTGTGAGTTCAAGTCCCACATTGGGCTCTGTGCTGACAGCTCAGGGTCTGGAGCCTGCTTCAGATTCTGTGTCTCCCTCTCTCTCTGCCCCTCCCCTTCTCATGCTCTGTCTCCCTCTGTCTCTCAAAAATAAACATTTAAAAAAATTTAAAGCACCTTATTTGATAAATGGAATTATCTTGTGTGATCATATAAATTTTAATGGTTATATGTACAGTTACATATTTTTCTGTTCCTTCCCAGTTACTATAAAGCAAACCAATATTTATGGAAAATTTACTATCTGTAATCTAAATCACTGATTTATTTGTTCTGATCTAATACAGATTCCTCTGCATTTATATTTAATTTTAAATCGCAAAATATACTACAATAAAATATGCAAATGTTTTATTTCTTCAGTTAGTGACCATGATCTTAAAACAACTGTTCAACATGGACTAAGGAACAGGTAAGTTAATAATTACATATAAGATATTACATTTTTAAATAAGAACTACTATAGATTTTCAAGGCTGGAAGAAACCTTAGCACAGGTAAGTGGGTTTAGCAGGATATTGAACTTAGGAAAACAAAAATTGCTAACTAGTGTGTAATAGCCACCCATTCCATCACAAATGGACTCAATCAGATGTTAGAGCTTCAGACCAGATACCACGTATTAACACACCTAAAGAATGACATGTCAACAGAAGAACTGTTTAGAAACTATGGAAATGAAAAAAAAAAGCCATTGGTGACAGTGCTCATCTAAGCAGAATCTAGGGGAAAGAGCTAGGGGTCCTTTTTGCAGGGAACCATATTCAAGTGTGTTTGAGGATTCTTGTCCTTTTGGGAAGAGCATTCTCAAGAACCTAGGACTATAGTCACACTGTCTGTTCTCGAAAACTTTCCATTGCCTACGTACAATTTATTTCATGTCTTTCTACTCAGTTTCTTGATGCTACATGCAATATTTAAATCATTGTTTCTTCGTTAACTAAAATAGATGCGGGCTTTGATTTCTTCCATATTGTCCTTGAACCATATCTCAAAATGTTTTGAATTAATGAAGATAAAAAATTATTAAAAATAAGGTCATTTGGGTGTATGCTGCTAGGAGGGCATATCATGTCTTCACAAAGGATACAGATTCCAGATGGAATCAGTGGGTAGAAACACAAGGGGGTGAGGAAGGGAGAAGTATTCGGGGTCCGTAGGGGGTGTGCCCTACAGCACCTCTGGACATAGTACTTGGTGGTTGGGTGAGGTGGGGCTTCAGTATTTACAGATGGGCCCCCTGGGGGTGTGGGCTCTACACCTGGCAAATGGCATCACCCTTCCCAGGCAGACAGGGTCTGGGGCCCAGGCCCTCAGCAGTAGGATCTTGAAGGGGACTTGTCCAGAGAGGTAGACAGATATAGCCCTTTGCTGGGTCTCCTGGGCTCACTACTAGATAAGATTGTTATGGTAAATAAATGAAAGAATACAAATAAAGCAGTTATAAAAATGCCTGCACCCATTAAGAATTCAATGTCTGGCCATATGCAGTTATTATTTTTTTTATAAGATGAATATGTCAGAATCTCAGAGAGACAGCATAGTATAGATTTTGCTTTGAGTTCAGGCTGCCTGATTCCAGGTCAGGCAAGTGACTGTGTGACTTTGGGCAAGTAAGTTAATCTATGGCTTAATTTTCTTATCTCTAAAGGCTTAATTTTCTTATCTTTAAATCAGACAAAATAATAGCATTACCTTACAGGATTATTAGGAGAATTAAGCAAACTAGTAGTTGAAAAGCATTGAAAATACTGATTCTGTTTTCAGAAATATTAAATAATTATTACTGTCTATAATTTTTTAAACTTTATGTATTCATTTTGGGAGAGAGTGCAAGCAGGAGAGGGGCAGAGAGAGAGAGAGAGAGAGAGAGAGAGAGAGAGAGAGAGGGAGAGAGCCCTGTCAGTGCAGAGCCCAACACGGGGCTCTAAACCCATGAAATGTGAGATCACGACCTGAACCAAAATCAAGAATCAGATGCTTAACCAACTGAGCCACTCAGGTGCCCCTAAATAAATTATTTTTAAATGAACTCATCATATATTTTATTTATTTAAATCTTATTCTGACTCTGAGACTGCAAAATGACATTCTAACATAGTTTCACCGTCCACTTTTCTTTGCCCATAGATAGAGAATACAGTCTTCACATAGAATGAATAGTTCTATCATTTTGACTCATTTCTAATTTTAAATAAATAAATGGCTCTATGTGAATACAGGATTCTGTATGAATACAATGACCTTGAATTTTGGCCATACATAGTAAACACAGTTCCTGTAGGAAATAATGTCATATGGAAAGTATGACAATAAGTAATTTATCTCTTTAGCCAAATACATACATTCTAGTCAGAATTTTGAAACATCATATTTGAAAGTAAAAAACAATACTATTACCCAAAGATTACACAAAAACTGGCTAATTCCATGTGAATCTTGGAGATAAGAACAGTCTATATGCAGACCACAGCCCTTAACCTCCATCAGAATGTATTTCATTCTGTGCTTGCTGGGTTAGCTTAATATAGTTTAATCTTGAGCATAAAACTGATTCTATACATATATGGTTTTTAAGTTGCATGATTTTGATATAAATTAAAGGACCCAAAATAATCATCTAGGAGTTTTGCCATATTTTCATACTTATTAGAAAATTATACATTATTGGGGTGCCTGTGTGGCTCAGTTAAGCGTCTGACTTCAGCTCAGGTTCATGGGTTTGAGCCTCACGTCAGGCTCTGTGCTAACAGCTAGCTCAGAGCCTAGAGCCTGTCTTCGGATTCTGTATCTCCCTCTCTCTCTGACCCTCCCCTGCTCATGCTGTCTCTATCTTTCTCTTAAAAATAAATAAAACATTTTAAAACAAAGAAAGAAGATTACACATTATTTGGTTGTTAAATGTAAAAAAAAAATATGTTGCCTACCCTGGATAAATAAAGCAACACATTTTTGGTGAACTAATCTTTATTCATCTTCTCCTTTAAAGTAGGTATCCTTTAAAATTGTACTGAAGTTTTGATTTTGCAGGCATTCTGCAACTTTCACCTTACATGTATGAAAGGAATTTATGGAAGATGAAGACAAATACCAAGAACATACAGTAGGACCCATGTGATGTCTTCCATCCTCCTTTATATCAAGACATGATTTGGAGAAAAATATATATATTAAATTTCAAACATTTCTATGTCAATACTGAACACCAACACAATTGAAAGAAGACATGGAAATGTTAATTTGAATTGCACTAAACACTTATGTTCATTAAAATATATGGAACATATGGAATAAATAGGATAATGTGTTTAATTTACAAAGTGATTTAACAACTGAAGTCTATGTTAAAGCCCATTATAAACTACTTAGTTCTCTACTACTGTAAAATAATACTTTTTTTAAAAAAGTTTATTTATTTTGAGAGAGACAGAGCACAAGGAGGGGAGGGGCAGAAAGAGGAGAGAGAGAGAGAATCCCAAGGAGGCTCTGCAGGGACAGGGCAGAGCTCAATGCAGGACTTGAACTCATGAAACTGTGAGATCATGACCTGAGCCCAAAAACAAGAGTCAGACACTTAACCAACTAAGCCACCCATGCATGCCAAAATAATACCATTTAATAGAAGCTTACAAA
Organism: Crocuta crocuta; assembly: GCF_008692635.1. NCBI lineage: Eukaryota > Metazoa > Chordata > Mammalia > Carnivora > Hyaenidae > Crocuta > Crocuta crocuta. The sequence goes on from NW_027527135.1 coordinate 1,048,466, forward strand.
CTAAGATTAGTATACAATATGTTAAAATAGTCTCTTTAGTACTAATTCATGTATTTACATGCAGACATTTTCTTTGCACAACTGCAACAATACCTAGGCAATATGTTTTTGTTGATCTTAGGGACAAATTCTAATTAGTGCCTGAGTAAAACTACTTGAGCATATTTTGACTTTTCAGCTTTGTTATGTCAGTACAATTCTCCTTTTAAGAATTCACTTATTGTGGAAACTCACAATACTGATTTTTCCTGTTTACTCAACATACAATATGAATGTGGTGATTTATAGGTAGCTTTTTTTAAGGGACAAATAAACCTCTTCCTATTCCTTAAAGTTAATCTTTAATAAATGTCACCACCTACCTAATTTTAAAAAGCATCTTTTCCTTCATTGTATACACAATTAAAAAAAAATAAAAATCATGCTACTTTTTAGGTTTTATTGCCTGCGGGTGTAATACTAAATGTGGATATAATATAGAGAGCAACGGTACTCAGTTTTATTACTGTTCCAATATCTTTGCTCTCCTTTCAGAAAGAGGTTCTGGCACCCCAGCATTGCTACATGACATCCAGGACCTCCTGTGGAATTACAAGTCCTCACCCGCATTGCTTTGGTCAATGGCACTGGAGCGAATGTGATATATACCAAACCTGAGCAGAATTCTTAAGAACCGCTGTGCATTTCTGCCTTGCTTTTTCTTCTATGCCATAAATACAACCACATCCTGGAAAGCCAACAGCTTCTCCAACTTGGATGCTGTACTAGGCAGACATGAGAAAGAGAGCTATAGCTACTTCATACCCTCCTAACACGAGCAGGAGATATACCAGTGTTTGGGAGGCTACTGACATTCAGGGCATGTGTGTCTGCTGAACTTATTCCAAAAAGTTTGACAATTAGAGCTAATACAGATTTTTCTTTTATAATGTATTTGTTACACACACACACACACACACACACACACACACACACACAAATTCCTTAATGCAGTTTTGAATTTGTGCATTTCTAGAATCCAAAAGAATCACTTGGTTATTGATTAACAGGAATGTGCAAAAGGCTAGAAAAGTCTGAGTTATAAATTGTAAAGGAAAGACTAGGTTCTATATTTTAATATCTTATGACTTTTTAACACAAATACTAACATCTCAAAATGATAAAATCTGGTTTAATAATAAGGCATTATATTTCAAAATGCTTCAGGTGCCAAAAATAAACTCAACACATTCAAAATGAAATATTAGGAAGAGCTGTAGAAAGAGTGTGCCTTCATGGCCCCTGACAGGGCTGGTAAAATGCCATAACATCCAGTTTGGGTTAAGGAAAAGGACTAACTGAGGCATCTTGTGAGCCAAGGATCCACAAGAAAAGGAACAGTGTCTTAATTTCTCGTCATCCCAGCTGAAAGGCCTGCAGGGTCATGGAGATCTACAGGATTATTTTTTAGGAAAGGGAAATTATCTATAAACGTTTAGAGTAACAGAAATGCAAGCATGATTTTTTTTTTTAAAGAGCAAGCTGATTAAGTCTGTTTTTAGAATCCAGTCATTTGTTTATAAAAGTTGTCTTGGAAAGCCTGATGCCCCATGAGGATCTAGATAATGAACTTGGGTATAGACGCATCTGCTGGGAGAAGGGGTCATACTTGCCAGCTGCCTCACTGACCAAGCAACTTAGAATGAGTTCCCAAGTTCACTGTCAGATAATTCTGCAGGTTGCCCAGAGGAAGCCACAAAGATGAGTAGGGATAAACTTAAAAAAAAAAAGAAAAGAAAAGAAAGAAAAAAAGCAATTTCTCTCATACCTTGAGGAAAATGGAGAATCAATAAAGGATTTTAAGCAGGTGAATTATTCAGTCTGATCTGTTAGATCAGAAGTTAACCAACAGGGAGGTAGAGAATGATTTGAACCAGGGAAATACTGTAGATACTAAGATTAATTAAGAGGCTAATTTCAAAGCTGAGAAGAGATGCTGTATTCCCAAAATAAAAGAGTGATACATTCAACAGCAACCTCAAAACTACAGTAGACCTCAAACATACTTCCTTCTGGAGAATTTCCCTGCTTAGAAGCAGGTTCAATCTCCTCTTAGTTCCCATGACACTATTTCCATGACACGAATTACACATACACTGCCTTAAAAGCTTCTGGTCTTTCTGGTCTACCTGGCACTGCAGATTGAAAGCACTTTCAGAAAAGTGTCTGTGTCCTCTGCAGCATCTGGCAGAGATCTCTTCACATAGAAGGTATTTCTTATAATTTCATTAATTGAAGGAATATGGAACATAATGCGTTGAGTGTATTTGTAATTGTTGATCCAAGGGCCACATGAAAAGTTTATGAAATGAATGTTCTACACAAATGCATCCAATAAAGGGACCTGAAGTTGGGCTGGGTGGGGGCTGGTTACCAAGCCAGGTAACCAGGAGAAAGAAATACCTCTTATATGTCACACAAAAACAATGGATGACCAGGGCTGGTTCTGAATTAGCCCTCCACAGCCCCCAATAAAAGATAAAGATCTCAACAAATAGACACAACATAATTATTTCCCCAAAACTGAAGTAATATTTTTGAGAGAGTGGAGAATAGGAGAGTGTGAAGAAGTAGGAAATTTTCAGGACTTTGATCCCACATATGGTCAAATCCTTTGTGTAATAATCCTGTTTGTACTATGCTTTTTGTAATAATGATAATAATAAATTACATTGTATAATGATTTCTTAAGGTTTATTTAATTAATCTCAGTTTTAAGCACATTGAACAGATCAGTTCATTTAATCATTACCAGATCACACTAATGTAGGTATCTTTAAAACTCTTATGTTATAGGGAGATCTGGGTGGCTCAGTCAGTTAAGCATCTCAGGTAAGCATCTGACTTCAGCTTGGGTCATGAGTTCACAGTTTGTGGGTTTGAGCCTTACATCGGGCTCTGTGCTGACAGCTCAGAGCCTGGAGCCTCCTTCAGATCCTGTGTCTCCCTCTCTCTCTGCCGCTTCCCCACTCATGCTTTCTCTGTCTCTCAAAAATAAACATTTTTTAAAAAAATTAAAATTCTTATGTCACAGTGGGAAATTTGAACTTTAATGAAATTAAATAAATTTCTCAGTTAAATAACACAGGCAATCAAAGGCATAGCCATGATTCAAGGTCAGGTTTGTTAGAGTTCCAAAAATGAGATATAACTATCACTCTGTAATATCACTTTTTTGTTTTTTGGGTTTTTTCAGAATGAAAAAAAATATTTGTTTATTATAAATGACTCATGAAGTAGAAAATATTACTAAATTTGTTCGAGAACACCAATACTAATTTAATGATACAAGATTGATGGTTGATATTTTAAGTATTCTGGACACTGATTTTATTTCACCCATTCTTATTTCAGAAAATAATGAAACCCCAACTTCTAAAAGCAGAAATTCATAATAGAACATACACCAATTCTCTGAGTATTGGTTTAGATTCATAAAGTATTTCTATAGATTCCTCATAAAACATTTTATAACACTTTTAAGCCATTGATAGGTTTAGAGGGGAGCTGAATGACACTTTACAGAAGTACTAAGAATGAACAAACATAACAAATTTATCTTAGGTGCTGAGAGAGAAGGGCAACAATAAATGGAAAGAAGATTCTAGGAGACATTTTCCTAAAACCACTCCGTGAATCCATTTTCTAAACCCACTTCCAGTGTAGTGCGATAAATATTTACTTGATGCGCAGTTGGTTTTGAGCTTTTCCCTCAAAAGTGTTCCCAAAACTTTTCAGAAAACATCATTTATCTTTAGGGCCAACGAATTAAATATTTGTCAAGTGTGTAAATCAAAACTTCAAAATGGATTCAATTTTGTTTCCTACCTTGTTTTTATTTCAAAAACATATTGGGGTGGGAAATTATGTTTTAGCCCAGCCGTTTGAAAAAATTATTATTTACAAGTGGGAAGAAGGTCATCGATGTTTCCTCTGTGCCCACATGTGTGCGCGTGTGTGCGCACCCCTCCCCCCCACACACAAACTTTACAATTATCAGAAAAGAATTAGGCATCTGTGAATCACTTCGTTGTCAATGAAACTTCCAAAGGCATTTTCCTCTTCATTTGATTGGGAAAATAAACTTAGGTAAAGTCATTCAAGTGTGGTAATCAGACACACTGACTTCTTTACTGATCCTTCTCTTATTCTCTGTGGGGGAAGTTTGTCAGGGGATGCCTTCAGTTTCTTAAGACCTCTACAGTTGTTCCTTCTTATAGTAAATGAGCATAATAATAGCTGCTTCAAAGTAATTGTGAAGAATGGAGTATTTAAAAGTGGGTATCAAGTTTTACATGGGGTTTTAAACTATCCCTGAGATATAGTGGGCTCGTAGAGAATTGCACTATCCTAAATGTTACATTAGAAAATGACAAATGTTATTTTCTTCTCCTTCTATTTCTATTTCTTTTGTTTTTTTTTAATACTGTTTCACCACACATGTAAACAAATGTATTGTATTATAAAAATGTAACACTTCTAAGAAGAGTAAGGATACCTACCCATTATGGAGTACCCAATTCGTACCAAGCATTATGACAAGTATTCATAAGCATTCCTTCATGTATTCCTCACAGCAATGCAATAATGTAAGTGCTATTATTCCAGTTTTAGAGATAAGAAAAGTGGCTCAAAGTTTTGGCTTTACTAAGATCAAACTATTATTCAGTAAAAAATCTATAATTCACGCTGCATTCTTTCCGAATCCAAATTCTTAGCATATATATCTTACTTCTAAATGATTGTTAACCATAAGTAGATTTGAATAGACATTGTCACAGGGAAATTCTCTTACAGTATGAATGCAGCAACATGGCTATCAATGAACAAATAACATTCAGTGTATGCTATGAAAAAACTATGAAATAGAAAAGAGTTCAAATACCATTACTGCCTGTATGATCTGGATAATACTTTTGTATTTGTTAAAGTTGCACTGTGTTGAAAAGATCTCCATAAGGATTGTCGTAATCAAACACCACAAATAACTCTCATTGATATCTGAAGCTTTGAAAGGAATGACAGTCTTGCTGAGGTCTTGTATTGTGGTTTTACTAGATGCAGAGACATGTGTGACCTTGATTTTTACTTTGGCATCTATAAAGCAAGCGATTCCGAGAATTCTTACCCAAAGGGAACAATCTTGGACAAGGATTTATTGTTGCCATTGGCTGTATTAGATGGCCAGACTACCATTGTCAGTAGCCTAGGAGTCTATAAAAAATGTGCAGATGAGATCAGTGCTGAGATGACTGGCCAATTATGTTGACCTTGACCCCTGTCCTTTACTAGAGATATCCAGGAAAAAGATGAAAAACAGCAACATTCCACTGAGATCCACCATGAATAATGGTGGCAAGTCCATATGTAAAGTATATGAACTTCTTTTGCTGCTCACTCAGTTTTTCCCCTGGTTGTCAAGTAGGTCTGAGTGACCTCTTCCAGGCCCATGGCATCTAGCAAGGGACTGAGGCCAAAGGTGACTACCTGCACCTGAGGGTAGAATATGCGATAGGGTCCAGGCTGGGTTCCATCCTATTGCAAGAAGGCCTGAGTAGCCATGCCAAGCTTGAAGGGGGCTAATTTTATAACCCAAAGCATCATGGCAGCCGAGTACAGAGAATCACGGGCTCAGGACCTTCGCAAGCTTCTCTTTCTAAGAGATCCCAGTATATGGATAGCAGTTGCTACTATAATGGTGTTTGGTGCAGAGCCAAAGAGGGATGTTTCCTGTCAGAAGCTCATAGGCAACGTATAGCAACCCATGGGTGGTCCAAATACTCGTGGAAGCATGAAAGGAAATTGCTGAAGACTCTATAGTAAAGGAGTTTCTGGGAGCATTATTGAGAATGTCTATTCAATTACAGCTTGGACAGATTCTAGAGCTTTTGGCTGGAGGAAGGGGGGGGTTCCCCTCAAGGTGGGCCAATTTGTGAGTAGTAGCATAAATGACTGGAATTAAAATTTACAACACTGAAGACCTAAAAGATGTTGGAGATTATTTCAATGTTCTGGCTGTTAGCCCCACTAATTGCCAATAGCCATAGAACCCCTTGAGTGGATTTTTCATTTCAGTCCTTGTTCTTTTTCACTCCTGAATTTCCATTTGGTTCTTTTTGTGATCTCTATCTCTTTATTGATATTATATTGTTAATGAGCTATTGTCATAAAATCTTCTGTTAATTCTTTAAAAATGGTTTCCTTTAGATCTTTGAGCACATTTCTAATTAGCTACTTTGAATTCTGTCTACTAAGATCGACATTGGATCCTCCAAGGCAGTTTATACAACCTGTTTTGTTAGTCACACATTCCTGTTTCTTTTAATGCCGCTTGATATTTCTGTGGAAAACTGGACTTTTTAATTAATATATTGAAACATTTGTGATAATGATATCTCTTGACTCTAGGCTTCTGTCATTTTTGCTTGCTTATTTAAGTGTTTAGGTAACTGGCTGGACCAGTCAGTGAAACTATTTTTCCCATAGTGCAAAGCCTCTGGTGTCATTCATCAAGACTGCATGAAGACTTTCTGACCATTAGGAATGACTGTCATTTTAACTGGGTTCTCTTGAACCCTTTTCCTGATCTCCTGTTTAGACTTTTAACTGGTCTTCCTCTGTTGGTCTCACTCTAGCTATTAACTTTTGTTGTGTTTGGTAACCCCTTGGAACACGAATTGCTCCACTGTTGGAAACAAACTGAAGTCAGATGCCTTGGCAGGGTGCTCTCACCTCTGAGCCTTGCTATAACCCTCCCCTGAGTGGAACCTCTGTACTGTGAAGCAGAACTGAAGGGCAGCAATGGAAAACTGCTCTTCACTGATTGCCCACCGGATCTTCCCCGTGGAACAGGAGTAGAGGGTAAAAGGGAGGAGCATGAAGGTAGAAACCGGTGCCACTGCTTGGCTGTTACCTCCTGGTATTCTGCAGCTCAGAATTGGGGAGGAAGGGATCTTCCACCATTCGTTGGCTGCCAAATCCACCAGAATAGGTCTCCCACACTACGAAGCTGGGGGAACTGGGAGGCTGCCACTTGGCTCAACCCAGTGGAACACTTTCCAGCAAAACAGAGCTATGCCAGAAAAGTGGCTTCACCCTTTGCCAGCCCCCCACCCATATCCTCGTGGAATAGGAGCTTGGGGTGGAGAAATGGGCACCACCACCTGTTGTCACCATCCACTAACTTAGGCCATCTGGGGCATATAAGCTTCAAAAAAATGACAACTGTCAGGATGCCAAAAAACCCTGAATACCTCTTCTACCCCCAGGAAAGTGTGGGAGAGAGAGAGTTCCACTCATCTCCTGAAACAGTTGAAACACTTTTCTCTAGGCGTGGCTTTGGAAGGACAGGTGCAATCTCTATTCCCAGGGCCATGAGTTCCCATTTCCCTACTGAGTTTCCATAGATTTTGTGGAATAAATGCTTTTCAGTTCATTGTAAGCACCTTGGTCAATCTCTGTAAACTTTGAATGATTGTCTTTGCTAATTTTGACTAGCTTAATATATGTCCCTATGGAGGATAGATTTCCTGAGTTCCTTATCCATCTTTCTGAAAATCCTACCCTATTTGTTTGTTTTTATTCTCCTTTTTTGATGCCTGAGAAGCCCAGAGGATTACAGCTGTAGGCTAACCATCCCAAATCATTTATGTCATTTGACAAAATGTTACCAGTGTGTACTATTAGATTACCAGAACCCTGTGTTCATTAAAAAACTGTTGTCAGAAAAATTTATATGTTCTGCATTTGCCTCAAGAACTACTCAATTTTGTCTCAATTATATTAAAACAACATATGTTCAATAGTAATAACAATGATGAAAATGATTGCTATAGGAATACTGTGTTGACATTTCTATTTCTCTTGATAGAAAAGTTTCCAATTAAATCAATGGTATATAGTCAGTTAAATATGAATTATTAAAACAAGAGGATCAGTAAAAAAGGAGAAAAGAGTTTTTTTGCCATTGTGTTTTACTTTTAGGGCATATTTTCCCTATATATTTAATAGTTTTAGCTTTTTTAATAGAATGTAGGGGGGAATAATATTGAAAGGTTAGCAGGTGGTTCAACTTTTAGGAATATTCCAGATAAAATGACATTTGAACTTCAGAGGGAAAACAAAAGATCTAGAAATATTGGATAAATATATATCCTGAATTGTTAATTTATTGGTGCATATAAATGCATCAGGGAATTTACAAAAATAAAGAGAAATCCCCAGGGGTCAAAGATCAAAGGATTAGAAGCTGGAAAATGACAACACCCACTAACACTTTACAGCTTCTCTGGCAGATAGTTGTGTACTTAATGTATCAACTTTCAAGGTCAGGTATGTGTATGGATACCCTGAGAAACTGGTGCATACTACACGCTACTAGGGAGGTGCAACAAAACATTACACTATGTATTTACATTTATTTTAAATATCGTGTTTTACTTTCTAAATCTAGATGTTCAGTACATTAGTATAGTATTGTAGTAGTGAACAATTACAATTAAAAGTGAATTTGTGGGGCACCTGGATGATTTAGTCGGTTAAGCATCTAACTCTTGGTTTCAGCTCAGGTCATGATCTCGCGATTTTGTGAGTTCAAGCCCAGCGTCAGTCTCTGCACTAGCAGAGTCGAGGCTGCTTGGGATTCTCTCTGCCTCTCTCTACCCCTTGCCTGTTTATGCTGTCTCTGTGTCTCTCAAATACATATAAACTTTAAAAATAAGTGAACATTGCATAGTTTGGGAATTCATCTCAGATAATCTTTTACAAGTGTGAGTGCTATTCGGAAACCACTGACGTAGGAATTTTGGATGAGAGGAAAGGAGAAAAATTTCCTGGTCTTACTCTGGGTCTTTTAAAGGGCTACAGCACTGAAGAAAGCAAGAAGTAGAATGAAAATCTTTTCCCCAGCACAAAAGAGTAATAACAAAGCTTTATCTACATCAGATAATGAAATATAGAAAAAGCAGAAACAAATAGAAAGGAAGAAGAAAAAAAAGAAAAGAATGACTAGATAATACAAAAGCAGATGTCAGAAATGAATATGAATGTATCAGTAAAGTAATAAATGTAAAGAAATCAATTATTCTGCTTGACAGATTAAAAATTGGCTAAAAAGTGAAACTGGAGCATTTACCCTTTATAACCTACTCCTATAAAATATGAGGCAGAGAAATGTTGAAATTAATGGATAGAAATTGCCTACCAAACACTAACCAGAAAAGCAATGGCAAAAGCCATATCAAAGAAAGATCAAACAGACATTTTGCCTAACAACATTAGTTAGGGTTAAAGATGATATAATGAATTATTCACCGAAAGCCTATAGCAATTATATGTATGCATGTTTCTAATACTATTGTCTCCATTTATAATGCAAAAACTAACATAAGTAGAGGAAAAATTTGAAAATTTTATCATTCTGAGAAAACTGAAATAAAATTTTCTCAGTAACTGATTGATCAACCACATTTAAAATTTTTTTTAATGTTTATTTACTTTTGAGAGAGAGAGAGAGAGAGACAGAGCATGAGCAGAGAAAGGACAGAAAGAGAGGGGGACACAGAATTCGAAGTAGGCTCCAGACTCTGAGATGTCCGCAGAGAGCCCAACATGGGGCTCGAACCCACGAGCCATGAGATCATGACCTGAGCCAAAGTTAGACGCTTAACCGACTAAGTCACCCAGGCACCCCAAACTATAACATTTTAAAACTTGTAGGAACAGAGACGGTTTTAATACCAATTAGCAAGCTTGACCTAATGGACATATACAACTCTATATTCCATGACTAGAGATTTACCTTTTTGAGAAAATACCATGGAACCTTTCAGAACAGCAGTGATATGAAGTAATGAAGACGGGGAAAGCTTTCTGTTAGTCCCTATGCTTACCACCAGGTTAAGAATCTTAAACTTTTTCATGTTCCCAGAAACATCCATAATTTTGGAGAAAAGCCTAGGAATGTCTTTCTTATGGCCCTAGTTACCACAGGAAGAGGAACAGGTAGAGTTAAGTTTAGAGACAGTTTCTAAAGTGGGTATAAGCTTAGCGGTCACTGATTGGGAAGCTTTTGACCATTAATTTGAAGCCCAGGTGGTAAGTAAGGGATATCTAGGAAAGAAATCTCTGCATCTCCTTAAACCATACTTAATCTCCAAATAAAGTATAGCATATTTATAATTCCCCCTAAGATGATACAACTAACCTGTGTATGACTGAAAAAGCACCAAAACCCCTTACCCAGAAGAGGAGGTAAAGCCCTTGATGGTATAAAATTAGCAATATTTAAATACTGATATAAAGTCAATATATTTTATGTTACATGATAAGGGAATGGAGAGGAAAGAAGACGAACATGTTTGCTTAACATGTGTATAAATACACACAAACATACTCATAACACCTTAGGAAAGAAATGTTCATGGCGATTACAGTCTTCATCTCTATAACTGCTCATATGGGCATAGCCGATACTCACACACTTTATTTAGTGTACATTTTGTATTCCTTTTGCCTTTACCAAGCACCTCACTGGTCATGGTTCTTACCTGGTGGGATGAACCAGAACTTCATTCCTGAAGAATCTGCGCTACCAGTAGTCCTTCCTGGATTGGGTACTCATAGTTTTCCATTGACTTTAATCACAGGGCATAGTAATGCTAAGAGATACTTTAAGGGATCTCTTGTATTCCAAATATATTCCTTCATACCTCCACTGTGGAATAACAGTCCAATTTCTCTCTGGTAATCAGGATCAATCACCCCATCCAACATCTGTAACTCCCTTCTCTGCCAGTTGCTTCACAGGAATGAAGAGCCCAGAGTATGCGCCTAACTGGCACTCACTATAATGGAGTCTTCAAAAGTCCATTCCTCCATTCTATCAAAACAACCACTTCAGGATGGTAGGGAACACGGTAACGCCAGTGAGTTACTTGAGTGTGGGCCTATTGCTACACTTCCTTTCCTGTTCAGTGAATTTCTTCTTCAGAAGCAATGCTGTGTAGAAAACATGAGTGTGAATAAGGCAATCTTTAAGTTTATAAATGGTAGTACTGACAGAAGCTTATGTACAGAGAAAGTATATCAATATCCAGTAAGTGTCTATTCCAATAAGAACAAAATGCTGCCCTTCCATGATGAAAGCTGCTCAATATAATCAACCTGCCACCACATAGCTGGCTGACCATCCCAGGAATGGTGCCATGTCAGGGATTGTGTGTTGGCCTCTGCTGCTGGCAGATTGGTCACTCATTGGTAGATGTAGCCAGGTTGGCCTTGGTGAGTGGAAGTCCATGTGGAGTATCCATCCCTGCCACCATGCCACTTTGTTCGGGAGCCCATTGGGTGATGACAGTGGTGGCTGGGGAAATGCCTGACCGCACTCTTGTAACTGCATGAGCTAAGCTTCCTATTTTATTTTACTGCCCCCCACTTCATTCCTGATCCATATTTCCTTTCCCTTCTACACAGCATTTATTTTAATGTGTTCCATCTATCTCTTTAGATATGCATTTTTAAATACACAATACTGTTCTACGTGCATGTTTTTAATTTGCATAAATGATACTGGATCATTGTTTGCATTCTGTTTCTTACCTTTGACAGATAAGATAAATAAGACTCAAAAAGGTCAAAGTAACTTTCCCAGGGTTGTATAACCTGCATATTCATACAGGAAATTCAAACCACAGGGTGCTGAACTCTGAAAGCTCTTGCTATTTGCTATATGCCATCCTCTTTCCATTGATGCATAGTATAACCAAACTTGTGGCATATGGAAGAGTTATGTTGTAGAAATTCTACTGCACCTAACTTTTCATGTATGTTGAAGGCAAAATTCAACTTCTTTTGAGACTGTAACAAGGAATACTGTGTCATTTGTTCACTCCCTATTTGTACTTAATATCTACCCTGGGGTGCCTGGGTGGCTCGATCAGTTAAGCAATGACTCCTGGTTTTAGTTTGGAACATGATCTCACAGTTCATGAGTTCAAGCTCCACATCGGGCTTTGCGCTGGCAGCTCTGAGCCTGCTTGATATTCTCTTTCTCTCTCCCCCCTCTCTCTACCCCTCCCCAACTTGTGCTGTCTCTGTCTCTTTCAAAATAAATAAATAAATAAATAATAAATGAAATATGTACTCACAGTGCAATCCATTATGACTTTAAAATAATAGCAGTATCTGTAGGCTCCATAGTATATTAGTTTTTATAAATGTAAGTTTCTAAAACTTGGGAATTTTATCTTTTGGAGGGGGAACTAGGTGAAACACATGTCAGAATAACAAAAGATAATATAAAACAGAGTCTTTTACCCATATATAGCAAACATTAGGTTGGTGGACTGTTTACAGTTTGCAACAATAATTCTTTTCATGCCATTTCTGCTGTCCTTTTGGAAAAAAAATTCATTAATGAGAAAAACAATCCCTTCCCATATGATCATAATTTGTAGCCTTAACAAAAAAAAGTTAAGTAGCTCATAAAGGTAAGCTTGAAACATTTTATGGACTGAGAGCTCTCTGAATCTGGGTGACCTGAAGAAACAACTTTCCAAAGAGAGTAAAAAAGAGGAAAAAGGTTACAGTCAAAATAAAGAAAGAAAACATCAACAGCAACTTTTGCTAAGAAAAAGTCAACTTGCTGAGGACTCTGTGACCCGAGCTTCCTCCTCTCCTGCTTCCTCATCAGATGCCTTTATTTGCTTCCCTCTCAGCAGCGTGTCTCACAAAGCACCAGACTAGTTACTTCAATCTGAAGGCGCAGGTGATGCCTTGCTGTAGGCAATGAGGCTCTTTCCCGCTGCTGAAAGGAGAGGCCTTGAAGCTAGGGGTTCTGTGACAGTTAATGAGGTTAGGGTGCAGCTGGTATAAAATGAGCATTCTAGCTCTAGATAATGAGGTGCAGGGGAGTGTCAGAAAGTGGGGAACCACGTCAATCACTGGGAGGTTTTAGCATTAAATGGAGAAAAGGACAATACATATTCTTGGACTTTAGGGGCTTTTGTTCTCTGAAAAGATTCTGAGCACACTTGATGTCTAGGTACGACTGGGCTTTCATATGTATTTGGTTATATTTGGTATGTGCCCTAAGAAAGGGACTATAATGCAGAGATATTTTTATGAGAAAAAGTAAATTGTTGTTTTATCCATGTTGGAGTCAACGTGTATCAAATTTTCAAGCTATATTTCAAAATACAGGCACTCTTTTATTTATATTTATATATGTATGAAAAATTCTATATATATGGAAATGATATATTATAATTTCCCTGTTGAAGCACGTTATATTATATGTTATATTATAATGACAACTTGGAAGAGTTTCCCGAAGAAGGATAAATTTTCCCACCTTTAATAAACTTTAATTATGACTATGCAAGATGTATTTAATGAAATATTATAGTGTCTTCCATGCAGACTTCCTTTGCCCACTGGTTAGATGAATTTACCAAAATAGCATTTACTGATTAGGAGAATTTACCAAAATAGCATTGGCTTGACTAATCATATCAACATGAAATAACGCTGAGCCTTTATTAAATTTTCCAGGGCAGACAAATTCCATTAGCTCTGTCAGAGTTCACTGGTTAGTACAGGTAGAAAGGTCAAGGAATGCTTGATGCTGTAATTCATTTCTCCTACATCTGATATGCTTCAAACAACATATTCCTAATTGTGCAATACGGGGTCAGAGACGGGCAGCAGTAGGCTGAAATGTTTTGGTAAGTGACCAGAATGGAGAAAACGGCACATAGAAGGTAGGAAGGGAAATAACAAGTATTGAGTACCTTTGTGAGCCAGGTACTATGCTAGGTGATTCACATATGCTTTCTGGGTAAGTTTTTCCAAAGAGTTCATGATGTAGATATAATTATCCTCACTTATTATCTCAGAAAGCTGAATAAATAGGCCTTAAAATCTATTCAAGCCCAAAGTGAAACCCAGAACTTTCTGACCAATAACCTGTATAATTTTTAGTACTAAAAATAGCAAATAAGGCAAATATAGGATCAGAAAACTGGTAAGCTGATAGGAATTAAGAAGATATATTAAAGATTAGTTAATGTTTAAAATAACATAAGTAAGCGCTGTTTTTTTGTTTTTTGTTTTTTGTTTTTTTAGTAACCTTTGGAGTCTAAAGGTGAATTGGAAGTAGTCATAGGGTCAGACCAAGCAGTTAACAACAGCCTGGAGGCAGAAGGGAAAAACATGCCAGCAAACCTGAAAGGATACCTTTCATATGATATCTAATTGAGGCAGCTTGTAATGACAGCTCTAGCTACTTTCAGGCTTAACAAGAGTTAGTAAATAAAAGCAAGGTTACAGTTACACAGGTAAAAATTGTAGACAACCAATAGATCGTGCACATGTCCAATTTTTGCTTCTCAAGCAAATCAGGTGAACCAACATGAGCTAGAAGCAGATAGAGAGACAATAGGGGAGGGGGGCAGGTAGGAAGAGGTAGGTGGAGGGGTAGAGGAAGGGCAGGCAGACAGGGGTTGGTGGAGGTGCGGGAGAGAATAGGGGCCAAACACAGCTTTCAGAGGTGAAAGAACAGACTTGGGAAATACTGAGGAGAAGCTGGCCACCAGTGAGTTAGGGATATAAGAGACAAGAAGGATGTAAGATGACTTGAACTGGGTGAAAGAAAAGCCCATTACTGAGATCAAAAATGCAGGAAAATTATAGGAGGGGTTGGGCTGAAGAAAGATTATGCCATTTAACTTATCTGGATATTTGATTCTTGTGAAAATTCGTTTTTCCCCTTCTCCAAGATTCAAACATCATTTATAGACTTACTTTATAATAATAAAACAGCATCATAAAATTCAGTGTTTGAAAGCTCATGTTTTTAAAAACAACTCCCATATGACTTTGAAAGGCATCAAAAACAATTTATAGTCCCTAATCAAAAAGATTGTCAAGAAAAAAACCTTGTTGAGATTTTATTTTCTTTATATTGTTAGTTATGTTTAGAACAAGAAAAGTATAATGAACATACATTGAACTAGAATGTTTTGTATAGAATTCTAGAATTATTTCACAAAGAGAGAATCATTTAAGAAAATAAAACACTAAGGAGAATTTCAATGTTATGTACACTACAATTAAAGAAGTACTTTAGAAATCAAGCTTAAGCAGGGTTTTTTTTTCTTTAAAGAACAATTTGATGCACAATTGCTTATAATCTATCAGATTATCAATTCTCTCTTTAATCTTGAGATAATTAAAATATTAGTTCATAAGCCACTATTCTATAAAGAAGAATGAAAAGTCATACCTTCAAAAAAGAATTCTATTATTTTGTACAAAAATTCTATGGAAGTTTTGGTATCAACTATGGGGAAAAAAAAGGAATAAAAACTTAATACATTGGTCCAAGAATGTAGTGTTTTTTAAATAGCAGACAATTTATTCTTAAAATTATAAAGTAGAGGTGATAACTATATTTGCTCTTAAAACATTCTGCAATTAAAACTTATAGAAAAGTTTCCAAAATGGTCCTTGATTGCAATTAGTGTATGGAAGAAAAAATTACCATTAGGAGATTGCATGTATTTTTTTAAAAGACTAGTTTTAAAAAGGCTATTAAGAAGAATCAGTAAAAAATTTTTAAAAATTAAAATGGTATACTCTACTGGGGGAAAAAAACTGAAAAAAAATTAGGAATATGTTAGAAACCTTTCATTCTTTATTATTTTAATAATATATTTAATTTTCATATGCTTAGGGAATTTTATACTTTATTAGAAAATATCCATTTATTACACATTTTTATTTTTAAAAACATTTCCTGGGGTGCCTGGATGGCTCAGTCAGTGAAGCATCCGACTTTGGTTTAGGTCATGACCTTATAGTTCATGCGTTCAAGCCCACCGTCAGGCTCTATGCTGACAGCTCAGAGCCTGGAGTCTGCTTCAGTTTCTGTCTGTCTCTCTGCCCTCCCCCACTTGTGCTCTCTCTCTCAAAATAAACATTAAAAATTTTTTAAATAAAAAAAACAAAATAAAAATAAAAATATTTCCTATAATATTCTAACATTTTATTAACACCCTACCATAGCCAAGGCTACATCTTATTTCACATTTATAACACTTGTATTTGTGATTTTTAAATTTTTTCCCACATATTCTCTTAGTGTATTTGCTGGGCAATTATATATTTCATGAAACTTTACCAAAACATCTATTGATTTTATCTATTTATTTTCTCTTTCATGTTTGATATTTATTAATTTCATTTTTCCTGTATTCAAGTTTATTCTGTTGCCATTTTCCTAATTCTTTAGTGGAATTTGCACACAATTTATTTTCAGTCTAAGTTGCTGCAACTCTAGTCCCAGTGTAGACAATAATACTTCATCTTTGTTGCTTATTGAATGAAAACTGCTGGAAACCTCACTCAGAATGAAGAGAAATCTCATGAAGTTTAACAAAATCAAGTGTAAACTTTTAGTGATTATACCAAATGAAAACATCAGTAGAAAGACCTAAGGCATAGATCTAAATATTTCACAGTCATTTATTTGACAGCTAAAAGGTGCCAAGGGCCTCTTGAAATGTTCACTTGTGAGCCCAGAAATGTTTTTTAACAGGTGCATATGACTTTTAGTGATGCCTTGCCTTTATGAAATTCTTTCTAGTTGACAAAGCTTTGCCGAATACATAATCTTTCTTAACCTTCAAAAAAAACAGAGTGACATAGTTAAGATATAGATTACAATTTCCTTCCTTCCCTCCTTGGCCCCTTCCTTCCTCCTTTCCCCCTTTTTTCCTTCCTCTCTTCCTCCCTTCCTCCCTTCCTTCCTTCCATTTCTACCAAAGAATAAAAAATAAAAAGAAAGAAAGAAAAAAGAGAATAAACATGAATTTTTAAAGCTTTCATGATTTATTTGTGATTTTGTCCCTCCCCACCCACCACCCCCAACTAGTCATGGCAGTAAATCTTCAATATTCTCATAGGTATTAAACAAAAAATGAGGGCAATTTCAAGCCTGTGGCTATAACGCAATAAAATGGATCCCTCTAGAGGACATTCTTATAATCATTCTTGTTAGAAAAACATTTTTTCTACATTTAGCTATGTAATATAAATACAACCTATTTTTAAACAGAAAATACCCAGAGTGGCAGGTGTGACTGTATCATTGTTTCTTTGCTAATTCATAATAGTATTTAAAACTACTCAAGTGAGTTTTACAGAACCCTTCACACAAAAACTAAAGTCATGGAAACAAAACAATAAAAAAGAAATTACAATGTTTCTTTTTAAATTTTTTTAAGTTTATTTATTTTGAGAGAGAGATAGTGTGGGAGGTGGAGAAACAGAGAGAGGGAAGAGAGAGAGAATCTCAAGCAGGCTCTGCAATATCAGCATGGAGACGGAAACTCAGGAAGCTATGAGATCATGACATGAGCCAAAACCAAGAGTCAGACACTTAACCAACTGGGCCACACAGCACCCCAATTACAGTGGTTATTATAAATCAATTTAACAACTTAAATTTAAGTTTAGCTTATCAGTAAGACATCATTTTACAGAAGAAAAAAAAAAAACTCATCTCCAAGTAGTTAGAGTAAGAAGGTCACCATTATCATGCACTGGTGTTGGTGGTCCTCACTTTTGTAACTTTTAGGAAATGCTGAATGTTTTAACACAGAAGCAATCAATCCTTTACATCCATTACGTGACCATAAAAGTAAACTCTAAACTTCAAGAATGATCAGATGATCCCCAAATTTATAAATAGAAATGTATTGGGATTGATTTCACATCTTTTGGATTTGTACATGCAAAACCGAGAAATAAAGTGCTTCACAAAAAAAGCACATGGATTTGCAATGCCTACCCAATCTCATTCCCCTATGCCAGATCCTTTAAACTTATAAGAAATTCTAGGGATGTGTAGTTTCCCCATGTGCAGTGTATTTTTGGTTGGGTATATACATTTTATTTTATTCCATTATAATTAATAGAGTCAAGGGTAGCTAGTCTATGACAAAGCAAACTTATGCCGAAATCATTTCAGATTCAATATAAGAGGCATGTAAGCAGAGCAGGAGTGGGATTAGCCAATCAAGTCTCTAAACCTGCGAAGGCCTCAGTAAAATTAACTCTTTCGGGTATGGAAAAATTAAATGGATTTTGCTTTTATTTTCTGAAATAGATTTAGAGACTAAAGGAGCTCGAAAAGTATCACTAGGGATTATATAATCCAGATTTCTTCACTCTAACTGAATGTGGGGAAAAAACACACATACCATGCCCACTTTTAAAGATTTCTATGAAAAGTGTGTAATGTACTACAGACCTATTTCATTACTGGCTAGTTATTACAGAACATAGGTTTGGAATTAAAGAAATCCACTTTCTCAGCATAATAAAGCAGCCTATCCAAGAGGACCTAATAAAACATCCATTTTGTCCTTTCTTTAAAACTGTAATCAATATTTAACCTTCTCAATTTTGCTGTAATTTTATCACTTGAAAGATATCGGATCAGAGCAGTGAGGATCAGAAAGGACTTCAAGACATCACTTCAGTTCAGGACAATATCATGATATGTAAATGAGTCTATGAGGAACCAGAAAGACTAAGTAATATATGGAAGGTCACACAGATGTTAAGTGACACAAGAGAGGCTAAAGGGTAGAGGCTTACACCTCAGTCTATCTAGTTCTTTTTATTACACAGCAGCGCTTTGTTATAAACTCCTCAGCATAGCTCGGCATCAAAAGTTCCCCAAGCAAATAAATACTCCACAAGTTCTCCATAACCAGCTACCTGAGTTTCCAATTAACTTATTGATTTGTTTGCACAATTCAGAGCTGCACTTCCCAAAAATAAACAATGAGATGCTTTTTGAGAATTCAAATGTGGCATGAAAGCACAAAGTCTTATTAATGGACATAAGTAGATATTCTATTTCTATTGTTGTTACATACAACCCTTCGTATGAAGTAAAAATATGTATTTATTTCTGTTTAAGTAAAGATGTAAATAGAGAATTTATACTGGCAAATTTAGCATGGGGGAAAATAGAAACTGTACAAACCATAGGAAGGACTGATCTGACCCAGAAAGAGGGTCCAACTGTGTCTTATAAAATGTTAGGTCAGCCAAAAATTTCAAGATGAAAACTACCTGCACTGATTTCTTTTCAGTCTCCTGGGAGCTGTAGACCCTAGGTGAACTCACCAATTAAAATGAGATTATAATGAAGCAAAATGAAGAAAATTGTAAGACTAAGTTGAGCCCCCAAGCATATAGGACATGATGGATTTGGGGGTAGAATGGGATGGAGGAGTACAGAGGAGAGCCCAGAAAAATGGGAAGAGCCATGTTTCAATATTATATATAAAATAGACATCTTCCCTTTATCAGGGAATACTTGATTACAAACTGACTAGCTAGAAAAATGTGTCAAATTCCCTCCAAACTTTCATGCAACTGGCTGCATGAAACGATGTGTGGCC
>NW_027527135.1:1068135-1086645 GCF_008692635.1 Crocuta crocuta
GGCCCCTTCAAACTCTTACTGAGTTATGCGATATAAGAGTAAACTTATTAATAGATTTATTAAAATAGAACTTAGGCTTATACTTTTCACAAAATAAACCACACTTAACCTCTTAAGTTTGTAACCCCAGCATTTAGAACACTATCTGGCTCATAACAGGTGCTCAATAAATATTTGTAGAATTAATGAAGTTGATGCTGATCATTTTGCAATTCAGCAAGAGGAATTGGAGTTTATTTACAACTGTAAGACTTTTTAAAAATTTTCTTAATGTTTATTTATTATTATTTAAAAATTTTTTAATGTTTATTTTATTTCTGAGAGAGAGAGACAGAGCATGAGCAGGGGAGGGGCAGAGAGAGAGGGAGACAGAATCTGAAGCAGGCTCCAGGCTCTGAGCTGTCAGCACAGAGCCCGACATGGGGCACAAACCCACAAACCCACTGTGAGATCATGACCTGAACCAAAGTCAGGTGCTTAACCAACCGAGCCACCCAGGTGTCCCTACAACAGTAAGACTTTAGAAGCAGCAGAAGATGGAACATTTGGTGAAAAGGGAGGAGAAAGTTTAACAGAAAACCCGGTTCGGAAGAACTAGCGCAAGTACTTAAGAATTAAGGGATTGGCAACTGTTTTTGCCTCCTATGCAATAATTTATGTTGATATATTCTGTGTTATTGAACTACTGAATGATTTAATTATAGATCCAAAACATGTGCATATTTAACTGGTGATGTTGGTTAACAACTTGGCACTTGGTACCACTCTGACAGTATTATGAAAATGAAAACTAGATTAGAAATATGCTGTTATTATCCTATTTGAATAATCCTATTATACCATTTTCATTAACTATCTCCTTCATGGAATTAACCCTTATCTCTGTCAGTGGTCTGTGAAATCTTTTTCCTATTAGACAATAATTATGCGACACTTCACCTCATTGTCAGCATATTACACTATCATTCAGCTTTTCTTTGTTTTCTTTCATGCCAAATTTCTGATTATATCATTACAGTCAGTAAAATGTTTCTTAATATCAAGATAGGGATCTTCAAATGTAAAACTTATGATATGGGCAAATATGCAAGCATTAAATGTGGCTTGAATGTGCAACCCTGGAGACTGAGGCTGTCTCATGATGTCAAAAATGATGGCAGCAGGCTCATATTATAATGTATAAATTGCATTTATGGAGAGCCTATTAAATTTTTTGATGAACTAAAATTTAATCAAGATTCTGAAAAATGAACAAATTTTTCTTTACTTTCAGCTACCTGAACTTATATAATATTTTAAAGGGGATTTTACTTCAATCCAACCTATTTTTAACTAGGACTGCAGATGTACAAACAATGTGTATTAACTTGTAGAATGGTACTGAGTGTAGCAGAGTGTATCACCCCAAAATATGCCACTTGGCATTAAGGATTACTTTGAGCTGACAGCAGTTGACGAGAAGATAAAAGAAAAGCTCTCTACCCTCCACCTATTTGCCTAAGAGCAGAATGTGAATTTGTAAAGATATCTTCCACTCCCCTCTCTACCAGGAAGCACAGAAGTTAATCACCAGAGACAAGGCTAGATCCCTACCAGCCCAGAGATGGGACCAGAGGATTCCACATAACAACCTTGGATAAACTAGCCCTTATCTACCATTAGTTTCCCCATATATTTGCTTTCCCATTGTTTCCACCCTTAGACCCTCAAGGATCTTTCCCTTTGTTATGTTACTTTTCTAAAAATTGATGGTTCTTTTGTTAAAAGGCTACATAAGCCTAAGTTCTAACCATTGTTTTAAGTTACTCATTGCTTAGCACTTCTATGCCTATGAAGGATGCACATGTTAATAAACCTGTTTGTCTGTTTTCTTTCATTATTCTATCTTTGTCAGTATAATCTGCAGGGGTCCAGCCAGAAAACCTGAGGTGGAAAGAACTAGAGTTTTTCCCTCCCCAACAGTAGAGCAAATTTATTATAAAGCTATCCAAGCAAAGGAGGTACACTTACTCTATTACTTTCTGCCTTTTCTCCTCATGCCTGCTTTGCCAGCTTGGCCCTATGTACCCACAAAGATATTTTCTTCTAGTAATATGGGATTTCTCAGCATTTGGTGCCCCATCCTATAATCTATTTAAGAACTCTTCTCTTCTGGCCGAAATATTTCTATGGCAATGAGAACACCTAACAGAGCTATTCTTCTGAACTTAATACAATGCAAAGAAATATTTTCCTCAAATTCTTAAGCTAACCTTTACACATAAATATACACACACACATACACACACACAGAGGCATACATGATTGTCTACTCACAGAAATATAAATTTACATTCTACTTTCGCATTGCTAAATATCTAACACTGATTGAGTATAGACAAAATAAATTCTAGTGTTGATTCATTACTAACTTCAGGTTAAATATCTAAATTAGTCCTCTTAAAAATGCTGTAATTTTCTTTCTCCAAAATCAAATTGCATGATACTTTTAGCTATTCCTTTAGCTGCCTTCATATAAAGAAGAAAGTTGTTAATATTTTTGAAAGAAAAGAAAATGTAGAAGAGTAGTAAGGAAGAGGCATTCACAGTATACTGATAAATGCATAATGCAGGTTAAGATTATAATATCTAATATCTTATGTTTATAAATCCTATGTTAATAAAAATATGTTCACATATATACAATAAAGCCTACAACTTTAACATCAGTTATCTTGTGAAGAAAAGTGTCACGTTTGTTTCATTTCATTTTGTTTTGGACTTATCCTTTGGGCCTTACTTTTTTAAATAAGAAATTATAACTACTTCAAAATTAAATTTGCCTTAGCCACAAGAAGTTCAATATGGAATTTCTATGTAGATAATAACAACATTAAGACATGCTTCTGGTGGAATAGCCATGGACTTGGATACTCTAGTTTATTGGTAGTTTTGTCTTCTCTTGCCTTTGAACCAACTGCCCATTCACAAACCACCAGTTCTGTGGTGAAGAATTTTCACCAAAGAAAATGGTGCTCCCCCTCCCCCCTTTTGAGAAAGCCTAAATAGCATGTGAAAATATTAAGCCAGCTGTCCAAACCCTAACTCCTTTGGTATTCGTAACACAAGTATAGTACTGTTACAGAGAATAAAACATCTGAGACCCAAAATGCATAGATCTGTTCCTGACCCAACTAGCATGTAATTTCAAGAAAATTTCCTCTACTGATTTTGCCATGTTTGGTATGGAAGCAAACGTGTCTTATCTTCTATGGGTACTCTGAACTTTAACCAATAAAGCAGGCTTAGTTTGGAGCTGCTCATTCCATCCTTTAGCTTTGCTATCATTAATATTTCATTTGTGCATAGTAAAAACCACACCAGAAAACACGGCGTAACTCCACATTAATTATTTCACATCTTGAAATCTTCTAAGCCTTTTAACTATCGTATGCCTCCATGAAATCACGTTCGTAGTTAATTTGTGACTCAAGCATAAATTCTAATAAATACAGATAATGAACTCTAGCGTTTCTGCATAATTTAGGGTGATAACCAAAAAGAAATTAACATTAATAAACATTTTGCACAACTTATACAGAAGTTGGCTATTTTAAAAGTACTTCTGGGGGTGTCTGGGTGGCTCAGTCGGTTAGCATCTAACTTTGGCTTAGGTCATGATCTCACGGTTCATGGGTTTGAGACCCACATCAGGTTCTGTGCTGACAGGTCAGATCCTGGAGCTTGTTTCAAATTCTGTGTCTCCCTCTCTCTCTGCCCCTCCCCACCTCATGTTCTGTCTCAAAAATAAGTAAAACCAAAAAAAAAAAAAAAAAATAAATTCTGGTATTGTATTAAACCTGTTACATTATTCAGAAAATCTGCACTTTAGGGGCACCTGGGTGGCTCAGTCAGTTAAGCATCCGACTTCAGCTCAGGTCATGATCTCATGGTTCATGGGTTCGAGTCCTGTGTCAGGCTCTGTGCTGACAGCTAGCTCAGAGCCTGGAGCCTGTCTTCGGATTCTGTGTCTCCCTCTCTCTCTGACCCTCCCCTACTCATGCTGTCTCTATCTCTCTCTCAAAAATAAATAAAAGTTTTTAAAAAACTAAAAAAACAAACAGAAAACCTGTACTTTAATCCACCCAAACTATCTAGGATTGTTATTACTATAGTGGACATCCATAATATCAGTGTACTTCAACTTTTTATCCAGTTTTACTGAGATATAATTTATATGCAACATTCTGTGAGTTTAAGGCACATAATGTGATGATTGGGTACATGTACATATTGCTAAATGTTTACCAAAATACACACCCTTTACTTCACATAAGTACCACTTAGTTGCTTTGTTGCTATGATGAGAATCTTAAAGCTCTACTTTCACAGCAACCTTCAAGTATTCAATATAATAAGTCATCAGGCTGTATCTTAGATCTTGGACACATATCTTCTATCTGAAAGTTCATATCCTTTGACCAACATCTCATTTTCCTGGCTCCTCAGCAACTAACATTCTACTCATTCTATGAGTTTGATGTTTTTAGATTCTACATGTCAGTGAGATCATACAGTACTTGTCTTTCTGACTTATTTTATTTGGCATATTGCCTTCACGGTCCATTCATGTTGTTGCAATGACAGGATTTCCTTATTTTTATGACACAATATTACATATAATTATTATATTAATATGTATTATGTATATGCATAGATATAATATGTGTATATTATAAACTTTGTGGTAGTTATATGTATAGCTGTCTTCAAATAGCTATGGACTTCCTTGTTGCCTTGATATAAATGGTATTTCTTCAGTGTTAACAGCAGCACATTTTTTCCAGGCTTCACTATGGTTCACTAAGTAATCATTACAAAAATTAAAACAAAACTCCTTCTGTAGCATGAGATTTTCATAAGAAAGCAGAATCGTGGCACCTGAGTGGCTCAGTGAGTTAAGTGTCCAACTCTTGATTTCTATTCAAGTTGTAATTTCTCTATTCGTGAGTGGAGCCCCGTGTTGGGCTCTGCACTAACAGTGCAGGGTCTGCTTCTGATTATCTCTCTCCCTCTCTCTAAGCCCCTCCTTGATCATGTTTGCTTTCCCTCAAAATCAATAAATAAACTTAAAAAAAAAACTTTGTTTAATCAAAAAAAAAAGGAAGCAAAATCTGGTAGGATACTTACTTCTCATGTGTCTCACTGATGTGCCAGGAGCTCATTTCCTCCCTGAATACAAAGGACTTGTCCCACCATAAGGTTATGAGAGAGTACTTTTCAACAATGTATGTGTTCATATAATTTGATACTCATCAGTGCCATTTAATAAAATAAATTTTGACAATTGCTTCTGTTTCTTTCTGAAGTTAATGTTTATTCAAAATTTTGAATTGTTTTTTTAATTTTTTTGGCAATAGTATGAATCTTGTTCAAGGACTAAAACTATAGAACCTTCTCTATGGTTAACAACTCAACTCATTCATTTTGTACAACAAAGCAGTATTTTTCACTTATTCTTGAAAAAACAATTTGATTGACTAACTAGATCACCACTTTGTCTGAGACTTACACAATAGCTTCAATGGTTTTATGATGTTATTTGACAAACTTTCAATACAGCATACAAGGAATAGAGGAGGATGGATCACTGGTCTGATAAAATCCAATTTTCTTTTTTTTTTTTTTTTAATAGTTTATTGTCAAATTAGTTTCCACATAACACTCAGTNAAAATCCAATTTTCATATACACACTTCTTGTTGAGACTTTTTTGACTTCTTGTGTGAAAGCATTGTGTCAGATATACTTGCTATGGCCATCCAATTAATTTTGCACTTAAAAAATAATAAATTTGTATTTATAATGTTTGAGGTGTAGCATTTATGTTGTGATGTCTTTTTATATTTATGATTTAGTGGCCCACCTTTGAACCAATGATGTATTTCAGTTACTTAGGGATATCATAGACCATTACAGCAAAAAAAAAAAAACAAAACAAAACACACACACACACACACACACACAAATCCAAACATAGAGGGTGAAGAAATTCACATACAAATGACTTAAAAGCATGTTAGCCAAAATGAATCTTATCGTTTTAACTAAAGTGAAGTGCCACTTAGCTGGTAACTTAGCTGGTAACTATTCTAAGGCTATAATGATGATTGACTTACATAGCAAGATGTCTTTGGAGAGAGTAAAGAACCATCTTTTTCAGGGTGTCTGTGTGGCTCACTTGATTGAACATTCGATTCTTGGTTTGGCCTCAGGTCATGATTTTATGGTTCATGGGTTTGAGTCCCATATCAGCAAGGAGTCTGCTTTGGATTCCCTCTTTCTTTTCTTTTTTTTTTTTTTAATTTTTTAATGTTTCTTTCTTGAGAGAGTGCAAGCAGGGGAGGAGCAGAGAGAGGGAGACACGGATTCTGAAGCAGGTTCCATGGTCCGAGCTGTCAGCACAGAGCCCAATGCAGGGCTCAAACTCGTGGACCACAAGATGATGACCTGAACTGAAGTGGGACCTTTAACCAACTGAGCCATCAAGGCACCCTGGATTCTCTCTGTTTTTGCTACTCCCCTGCTCATGTGCTCATTCATTCTCATTTTCTCTCTCAAAATAAATAAACTTTTAAAAATTTAAAAAAAAATCATCATTTTCAGATTTAGAAACTGCCTCGTGACTATTGTTATAAGAAGCACATTGCTAGAGGATGGATACCCTCAGAAGAATGGACGTTAGCTTGTAGGACATTTATTAGGGACGTTAGAATCAATCCCTATGGAAGAGAGGAGAGTGAATAGAGGCCAGACTGCACAGAGGGAGAAGTCAGGCTCTGTTGCATTCTCAGTAGATGCCCACTCAGCCCTGCAAGAAGTTCTGAAAAATGTATGACCTTGTGAACTGTGAGCTCCCCCACGGCACAGAGGACCTGCATGAGCACTTGCTGAGAGACTCGTCCAAGCTTTGTCCTGGCTTGCACCTGTACCAGGCCATGACCCTGTGCTGAATCTTTGCATAAGAAAATGCAACGCTGACAAGCCATATGATGCACATGGTCCCTACCTACACTGCCAAGCCATTTTCAGTGATTTCCCATTTACTCTCCTTCTGTCATTTCCATTTCCAAGTAGGCCCTTAGTCACTTTTTTATCCCCCCCCTGCCCACTTTTTATCTCCTCCAATTCCTTTGTGTTTTCCTATTTTCCCTTTAAAACTCTCAGTTACCTTTGTCTTGGAGCTGAGCTTAGTTCGTAGAGTCTCTCGTAGGGCAGTAGTCTCAATAAAATCTGTCTTGTCACCTTTAACCAGTGTTTGGTGCTGTTTTTCTCTGACACCCTTTTGAACCATATTCAGTTGGGGCAAGAAGACCAGACTTGTATACAATCTACTTATTGACCATTGGATGGGGGCTGTCCCTGGCATCAGATATGATCTCAAAAGGGGCAGTTTTCTTCCCACTTGGCAATTCCAACATCCCCAGCCGTTATGAGAATGAGTATTTGGGTCTCGATAACTCCTGCATGAATTTTGTTTTCCCCATTTCAATTAATGCCAGCACCTCCTCCTATATTCCTGATCCTTCATTCACTCCATTTGTTTTTAATCCTTCAAAAAAATAAAGTGATTTCTCCACCAAATGGAAAAAAGAAACCATTTCCATAAAATGATTTTATACTGATGTAAATTGTTTACATAAGCTGTAAAGCATCTCAAAACTCACATGACCTAAATATATTCTTGAAAACAGCCAACTGAACTAATTGACTTCTCAAAATTTCTTTTAAACCACAAGCCCATTAAAAAAAAAAAAACCTACTAGGGCGGCTGGGTGGCTCAGTCGGTTAAGTGTCTGACTTCGGCTTAGGTCATGATCTCACGGTTCGTGGGTTCGAGCCCTGCATCACGCTCTGTGCTGACAGCTTGGAGCCTGAAGCCTGCTTCAGATTCTGTGTCTCCTTCTCTCTCTCTGCCCCTCCCCCGCTCATGCTCTGTCTCTCTCTGACTCTCAAAACTGAATAAACATTAAAAAATAAAATCATTTAAAAAAAAAAACACCTACTAACGCAAAACAAAAACCAAAAAAAAAACACACCAAAAACATACTTCCACCCCCTGGATGCTGTACGTTTCCAAGTGTAAATGGATGCTAAAGCCATATGTTATACAGTCTTTGTCATAAGTGTTTGGAGTTTTGTTCACAAAGCATTTTGTAAAATCTATGGCAGTTCCATTAACCTCACACAGCTGCACTCATTGCTGCAGGTAATGCAATTAATGCCTGTGCCACTTTGCATATATAAAGAACATCGAACCTGTAAAAAAACAAAAAACAAAAAACAAAAAACCCGCCATACAAAGGAAAACACGAGTGATATTTGCACTGAGAGGTAGAAGGTTTATTTTGTAACAATAGCATCTCATTTGCTCCTAAGTTCAAATGAGTCCAAAATTCACAGATAGTAGCACACTTCCCATAAGGAATCAGCTACTAAAAGAGGCAGTAAATGTAGGTGCACAAACACTGAAACAGGATTCAAAAAATCTAATTTTCAGTCTCAATGTCACCACCAACCTATTTCTGTGACCTTGAGAAAACAACTTCTTTACTTTAAGTGCATTTTGAGATCCGTCCTGCTTATAGTGTAAGCTTTTGTAAGATAGAATTGGAAATATTTATAAACATGTTTTGAAAAGGACCATTGCAAAAATGGGTAGTATGCTGCAGTAGGAGTAATTACAAGCAATACTAAAAGCTCTTGTTTTTCCCCCAATACATTCAGTGATTCCACGGCTTTGCATATTATGGGGTTGTTGTGTTTTGTTTTGTTTTTTAGTTTTTTTTAATGTTTATTTATTTTTGAAGGAGAGAGAGACAGAGCCTGAGCAGGGGAGGGGCAGAGAGATGGGGAGACACAGAATCTGAAGCAGGCTCCAGGCTCTGAGCTATTAGCACAGAGTTCTATGCAGGGCTTGAACTCACAAGCCGTGAGATCATGACCTGAGCTGAAGTCAGGCACCCAACCGACTGAGTCACCCAGGAACCTACATGTTATGTTATTTAATCCTTACAAAATCCGTGATCACCACTTGACAAATTTGGAAACCGTTTCAGAGAAGCTCTGCAACTTGTCCAAGATCGTTTCCCTCTAAGTCCAAAGCCCTCTGATTTACCATGATACACAGAGGCTGGGAAAGACAGGAGGCAGAAGATGGAGGGCTGGGTGGGTGAATGACACAGCCACATCAGGAAGGACGTGTGAGGACCACCCCAGGACAGCTGGACTAAGAACTCTGCCTCCAGAGGAGGAGGGACAAGGAAGAATCCAGCAGATGCTGATAATACTTGCAGGTGCTGCAGATGTCAGGAAGATTGGGGAGTAACAACCAGGTAGCCTCTATCTTCTGCCTATAATACGAAGGTAGCTCTTCTGAGGGGAAGGCTGTCATAAGGTGTGATGACATCAGCAGTCAAGGAGGGGAGCCACGATTAATAAAAGGAGTTAGAACTGACTAGAAACACCCCAAGAACCTTCCAGGCTATTTTGAGGGCCATTTTCCAGGCTATTTTGAATTTGTCATATTCCCAATCCCATAAAAGCATGTGATTTTTCTTGAACATGTATGGGTGTAGAAGCTGAGAAGGCAGGAGCCTTGATTGATCCAGAATTGGGTCTGACCTGGAGGGCGGCACACATTGGGAGAAGAGACGGAGGAATAAAAGGCGATCCATGTCCTAGCTGTGTTTCCCATCTTCCTGTTTACAAGGGATTATCCATTTTTTCCCCTACTGACCTACACTATTTAATGGAGTCATTTTTTTTTCTTTCCTGGTTCAACATAACTGGAAATAGAAATTATTCATTCCATTGCTTTGAGACTTAGCTCATATGAGCTCCATACAAGTGGTCTCTCTGCGCTCTGACCAGCAGTGATGGATAATGTGAGGTCACAGTTACCCAGAAGGTCTCAGGACAGGGCCCGGAAACAGAAACAAAGCTCAAGGCCCTCCCTCTCCCCCTCTCCGTTGGGCAGATGAACTCATGTTAAAAACGGCCTCATAATAACATGCTTTCAGATTTTGAAATGCAATGTGCAAACAGCTGTGACCTTGTATCATTGTTGTAGCATTCTATTCCCCTAGCTTTAAAAGTGACAGTTCAGATTTTTAAAAAGGAAATTCAGATTTTTAAACAGCAGTTTGATCTCAAACACCACCTCACATGTGGTTCTGATGCGAGGCAAAGATTGGGGCATTACTTTTGAACATAAAGGTTTTTCTAGACACATGCCCTGGACTTCCACAAGCAAATATGCCCTCCCCACTTCATTCCATCCCTCAGAGGTGGGTTGCATAACACTCTCTTTTGTGCTTTGACTCCAGCTGGGGACTTAGCATTACTTTCATTGCTGCAGGAGAACCTTGAGGTCTTCACACTAGAAACAAAGTTATACAGAAGGAGTTTGTTCATTTCCCTAAAGAGTAACTGTGTTATGAATCAGTTATCTTTTTGTGTTTAGTGTACTCTTTGAAAGGATGGGAAGAGAAATCACAAAATTCAGATAAACCTATAAGAAAGAGAGTCTCCCAACCCTCACCTGCATATGCTTTTTCTGTCATGTTCCTTCTTTTTTCATTCCCCATAATGTTTGTCACTACCAGATTTACTATATGTATGTCTGCCTTTGTCTTCTCTTTGTCTCCATGTCTCTGTTTCCCCATACGTAAGCCCATGAGGGAAGAAGCTTTGCTTGGTTCACACCTATAACACAGACAACTAGAACACCTTCAGCTAGAGTGGGCACTCAATAAATATTTGTTGAATGAATGAACAAATTACCAACATATCAGAAAAATTATCAATAGCCCAGTGAAATTTTAGGATTTAGAATTTCAAAGAAAACCTAACAGTAGCTTAAAGGTTGGATAAGACAAGTTGAGGTAACATTGTTTTTCTGTCTCACCGATAAATTCAAATGGCTTGAGGAACTGTGGGTTTTGAGGTCAACATCACACAAATGTTAATCCCATCAGACATCAGCAGGGGGTGCTATAGCCATATGTCCGTAAATGCAAGTCAGCCCTTTTTCAGAATCTTCCCAGAAACTGTTTGAAAATCATTTTCTACTCCACACACAGGGAAAAAAATAAAAATCCTCATGGGCCAGAAAGAGAAAACCTTAACTACATCTGTAGCTGCTATCAGTGTCTTTCAAGGGGAAAGTAGTTGTTGCAAGGTTCAGGGCTGCTGTTGCACTATCTTGTTGAGGAAAAAAAAAAAAAAGAGATTGAGAATAAGAGCAACAAAGTGGATGATATCTCTGTTAAACCATTAATGTTTAGCTTCATTTTAAACTCTTAATGGTACAAATACTTGAATGTCCAGTGCCTAAGGGCAGCTCAGTGTTCAACGTTCATTTTATTGTAGAGGTGCCGTGTCTAGTCTCCTAGGACCGTTGGCTCGACAATTTGCAGGCATCTCAGAATGCGTCAAATTTAACCACACACACACCCTTCCACTATGGACCTATTTCTACATGCCTTTACTTTTTAATACAGTTGGAGACTCTATAGCATGTTGGTTAAAAGCATAAATTATTGGCATCTCATTGACTAGGATTTAAATATCAGCTCTGTCATTTATTATTTTAGGCAAGGTACTTAAGCTGGTGCTTCTACAACTTTGGTGGCATTCAGAAGCTCCTGGCGAGAACAGTAAAAATACAAAGGCCCAGACCTTCCTCTATTTCAATAAGCTTAGGCTCCATATTCTTTAATAGTCGTCTGGGTGATTCTCATATACACCAAAGTTTGGGAACTATTGACTTAAGCAGTAAGACTAGAGTTCCTCATCCATAAAATAAAGATGTTAATAGCACCTGCTGTTGTCATGATGGTTAAATGAACTTAATCTGTCTGAACCCAGTGCCTAAGGTGGTAAACACTCAATAAATGTTAGCTATAATTAGTTCCCAAAGTTGTTTTGTAAAGTCTATCTATGCTGGTGTGACAGAAATTCACCCTACTGAACTTTGGCTAAATTGAGGTAATATTCCCTTCCACCTACTACCTACATGATAAAAAGAAAAAAAAAAAAAAAAAAAAAAAAAAAAAATTAAAAAAACCCACAAAAAAAGAAAAAATAAAAAAAACNCGGAATGAGCCACCCAAGCTCCCCTCCCCAAAAAAAAAAAAAAAAAAAAAAAAAAAAAAAAAAAAAAAAAAAAAAGTTAAATTAATCCAGCTAAAAGTTAAATTGAGAAAGATGAAAAACTGAGATTTATCAATATAGGTTTTAGGGAAATTTGGGTTTTCTGCATTTTATGTAAGAAAATGTTTGAGTTAACAACAGAAGGCTTTTTGTTTTGTTCTTGCTTTTTAATCCAGCTCTTTGAAGCTGTCATAAAAATAAAGTCTTTATAGTTGTATGTTCCTTAGGAAACCACTTTAAAACAACTTAACTGTAAAAAAGGAGAAAAGTTTACACATATTATATAGCTCATAATGCAGAACATGTAAGGTTGCACTCTTCCTAAAATCAACATTTTCTTGCAGACTGAATACTCTCTTAAAAATGTTTTTACTTAGATCCACCTTGCTTTATGAACATAAATTGGTGTTGAATTAAGTTTTTTACAAGATGGACAGTCAGAAGGGAGGTGTTTCAAATCATAAGAGATGCAAAGGTTCATTTAGTCCCTGCCCCTTCCTGCTAATTTTGAGCCTTGACTCATCTAAAATCTATCATTAGAGTAAGACAGAGATTATAAGTTTCAAGGAGAAAAATGTCAGAAAGCCACCACACAAGACAGAAGAAAATCACAGTTATTCTAAAGTAGTAAGTGAAAGTTTTTGCTGGTCCAGACCTTCTAGGGTGCTTTCTGATTTTCCTAAGCCATGCTGAATAATTATATACATCACACTCAGACTTTGGATTTGATGGCTTGGTATTAAAAACGAACAAACAAACAAGAATTAAAATGTACATGACCCACAAATATGTTAACATCACTGAAATTTAGATTAAGTTTTAAATTTTAAATGTAATAGACATTTTGGACTTTTTTTTGCTTTACTGATCACATCTGGCTCGAGTCAAGTTTTCTTTGCTATATAATTAGGCAATAGCATAAAAAAAAGGTTTATTTCTGTCACCAGTGTTATTTTAAAATTCTGTCTTCTATTGTCATGTAGATGCAGTTACATTCAGAAGATACACATTTATTTTCAGATGTCTTCATTCAGCCTCATGGCTGAAGTATCTACTAAAGTATCTCAACTTGGTGCATACTATATTCACATACACATGAGGGCACACTCAGATATATGTACCCATAGATGTGCATGAATCACTACAAACAAAAATAGCACATTTACCTCTGCAATATAGTTTATCCATCCCTTGCCTAGGATAGGCCAAAAATCTCATGATCATACCTCCTGCTGCTCACTCCCCCACATATATTTTGTCCATCAGACCTCATACTACTTTCTTTTTGATAATCCTTCCTTTCATATTCCCAGTATTATTACCGTAAGGCCAATCAGCAACCTGTCTCCTAAAATATTGTAAAACATTGCTAATTTGTATATATTAATTCTGTCATTACTTAAAACATTCTGCTCCAAGATTACAGATTATTTGCCCTAAAACAATACCATAGCCATGTTTATAAACATTTGAGATTTCCTTGGGGCCTCTGAGGGTGAAGTTTAAAACTTCTGACACAGGGTTGTCTGATATTTGGCCACAGAATTCCTCTCCAACATTTTCCTGTTAGTTTTCTCCCAAGAAAACTTTTGCTTTTGATTTAACCCCAAGCATATGATAAACATATTCACATCATGTTCATAAATATTATTTGATAACTGTTTGAAACATAAGCGTAGACAACGCATCAGGCACTATTACTAGCATCCTCTTTCACAGACAAAAAACTAAAGTTGAGAAGGATAAGTGATCTGCCAAAGGCCAGAAGAGTCTTTGGGTCCCTAGACTCTAGCCAAATACCAT
Source organism: Crocuta crocuta (assembly GCF_008692635.1). Lineage (NCBI taxonomy): Eukaryota > Metazoa > Chordata > Mammalia > Carnivora > Hyaenidae > Crocuta > Crocuta crocuta. Next base: position 1,082,133 of record NW_027527135.1, read on the forward strand.
CAGTAAATACCTATTCTTGTGGAGGGTGAGGATAGCACCAGGGTCACATGGGACTATTGTCACAGATGAGGTAGATGATTAGCATTAAGCAAAAAATTCACTGGAAGTCATTAGGTAAATGATGATAGCTGTATTAATCTGTGTGGGCTATCATAGCAAAATACCACAAACTAGGTAGTATTTCCTCACAGTTCTGGAGTCTAGAAGTTCAAGATCAGGGTACCATCAGAATTGATTTCTTGCCATTTCACCCATGGCCTCTTCTCTGTGAAAGCACAGAGAGAAGGAGACCCCCTTTGTCTTTCCTTTTCTTATAAGGACACCAGTCTTATCAGATTAGGGCCCCCCTCTCGTGACCTCCTTTAGCCTTGATTACCTCCCTAAGGTCCCTATCCTGACATAGAGTCACATTGGGGGAATTCATCATGCGAATTGTAGTGAGACACAATTCAGTCCATAACAATAGCTAACACTTGAACAGTGGCTCCTATTGCTAAGCACTTTCAAACTCTTTTGAATATTTTAATTCTTGTAACTCTTACAGTAACTCTACAAGGTCAATGCTATTACAATACGTATTTTACACGGAAACAAATTGAGGCACCATGGGGCATAAGTAACTTGCTTACAATGACACAGGACTCATATCTAGCCAGACTGTTTTCTTCATAGGTGCAATTAGTTCCAATGTTATACAGCATCATGAATCAAAGTTGAGCCCTAGAATGCCTGACATGAATACTACCAAATTACCAAAAGCACCAGCAACATTACAGGGACATATAAATTATTGGCATCTTCTCAGCTAGGGCTTAAATATCAGTTCTGTCATTTATCATTTTAGGCAAGGTACTTAATCTGGTGCTTCTATAACTTTGGTGACATACATACTCAAACACACACACACACACACACACACACACACACACACACACACACACACAAAAACACACTATGAAATAGATAACGCAGTGCCCCCCAGGAAAAACACCCAGGAATGAAAAGGTGACATTATATGTGTGTTAATGTTAANAGATTATATATTTTTCAACACAGAGATTATCTCCAGAATTCTCTCCTAAGAGAAGGTGATTATATGGGTTCATCTTTCTATTCTCCAGAACCTAGCACAAGACTTTGAACAGAGAGGGTGCTTAGTAATTGTCTTTAAATCGGGAAGCCAAAGACTTGTAGTGTCCATACATTTATGCATATGGATGGGAACACTGTTGATATTATTTAGAAATAAGATAATTACCTCTAAGGGATAAATTGTGCTTATTTAATGAAACTTTTTGTTTCCTTAGACTAAAGAAGTATTTAGGATACTTGCAGACAAAACTAAAATGGGTAAAAATGGGAAAAGTTGATCTGGGGATATTTTTAAAATACATAATACAGAGTTGTACAGTTTTTATTACAAATCAACATATTGTAATAGTGAAAATACAGAAGAGTATCTGCCTAAATAAACATGGCAAAAAATGATTTTATTCTCTCCCCACAAAACAATAAAACAACAGTAAAAGTGTTTTTAAAGAAATAAATCCACAGGAATAGGAAGAGTAGAGATAATAGCAATAGATTTCCTTTTTTAAAAAATAAAAATTTTTAACATTTTTATTTATTATTGAGAGACAGAGAGACAGAACATGAGCATGGGAGGAGCAGAGAGAGGGGGAGACACAGAATCTGAAGGAGGCTCCAGGCTCTGAGCTGTCAGCACAGAGCCCAACACAGAGCTTGAACTCACAAACTGCGAGATCATGACCTAAGCCAAAGTTGGAAGTTTAACCAACTGAGCCACCGAGGTGCCCCAGTAATAAATTTCTTATAAGCTGGAGTGCAGATGGATAAACAGTAGACAACCAAGCAAAACCAAAGTACAAGGAGGAGGGAAAGGAGAAGAAGAGGAGGGGAAAAAGAAAAGGGTGATCTGTACCTTATGGTCAGCAACAGGGAAAAATCAAGAACTAAACCAATAGCTTTGGAGAGAAAGAGAAAATAGTTCACTATTAAAAGAAATGTTCAGGGGCACCTGGGTGGCTCAGTGGGTTAAGCATCAGACTCTTGATTTAAGCTCAGGTCATGACCTCATTCATGATTCTTGAAATCTCCACCTTGATGGCATGGAGTCTACTTGGGATTCTCTCCTCTCTCTGCCTCTCCCCCACTAGTGCTTGTGCTCTTGCTCTCTTTCTTTCTCTCTCTCACAAAATAAATAAACTTAAAACATTAAAAATAAAAGAAAGGTTCAGAACATTTCTTAAATGTTCAAAACAAACACTCCTGAAAATTAAAATTTTGATTGCAGCGATTTTAACATATCAATAGTCATTTTGGTAATAAAGTTGAGAAGGCTTCCCTGAAAATCATGAAAAGTATAATAAACACATAATGGAAAAGATAAGAAAATCACACAGCAGCCCATTTGGTCTAATGTTTAAGTAATATACATTCCAGAAAGAAAGAGATCATAAACTATGAAGAGAAGTAAAGCATCAAATAAACAAGCAAGCAAGCAAATACTGAGAGGCACAATTTTTCATGGTGAAAAAGATCTATTATTAATACCCACTTATGGATAAAGTTAGAGAACTTCTTTAACTTCATCTTTACAATTTCAGAACGTTCTGGATAGGATGATCTTAGCAGCTACCAAAGGATTAGAGAAAAAACTAAGAAAGACTAAACAAAAAAAGCAGGCGTCAAAATACATCATATTTCTCAAATGCAGTACAAAAGCTAGAAACAATGGACCAATGCCTTCAACATCATGACAGATAATAGTTTCCCATGCAGAAATGTATGTCCAATCCAAACATCAATCCAACATAAATGGAGAGTAAGGGCATTTTCATCATCCATCTTTCTCAGGATGTCTCTGGAGGACAGGTTCCACCTAAAAGGGGACAGTAAATTAAGAAAGGGGAGAGACCTAACAAACAGGAGATCCAAACATTAGAAACAACATAGATATGCCCAGAGGAATGTTGAAAGGAGCTCCTAAGTAGCAGCATAAAGGCAACCAGCTCGCACTAGAGCGCAACAGAAGATATCAAAAGTACCACCCTAAAAGATAAATTTCATATGATACATAATCTGTCTGGATGCCAGGAGAACAGAATTAGATAACTGGTAAAGACCTTACATTAGTGAGAAATTCTCAGAAATAAAAGCAAACAACAACAACAACAACAAAAGCCATGGCCATTATTAACTCCTGGAACACCAAACAGCTGTGAAAGAAAAAAAAATCATAGTGTTTATACAGCTCAGACTAAAACAGCATCTATCTCATCATAAAATGTGAACAATGAATACTGATGTAACCTAAAGTGCCATATAACCATGTCAAGAGAACTGGCTCCTATTTGGTGGGAAGTGATGGAGGCAAGAGAGTCCAAAGACAGCACCTCTACTAAAGAGCCAACAGATGGGACTGCACAAAAGTGGTTAGTTGTGGAGGAAAATGCCAGAGTCGGTGAAGCTGCAAGTGGATGACTCTGGAAGAGGGGGAAGAGCCAGGACTGCTGTGTTTTGAAACAAACTTGAGAGAATATTTTGACCCAGACTATGGGCATGTACAATTGTGACAAGTACTGAAACTAATAAAAATAAACAGAAAAAAAATACTGAAGACAGCACAGAATAGATTTAAAGTTCATCTGTAGCCCTACCACTAATAAAAACTCCATTCCATTTTTATATAACTCATATAAATATAATACAGATTTTACTGGATCCATTGAAATCCATAGAGACTCATAACCTGACTTTTATTTTCATTGACTTTATCATTTGGCCAATACCTTAGATACTAAATATTCTTCTATAGCATGGTTTTAATGACAACCTAATATCCTCAGTTATATAGTGTATATAATTAAAATGTTAGGTTATTTCAAATATGTCATGTGACCAATTCTACTGATTTAAGGTACCTGGGCTACCTAATTAACTCAGTTCCCAGTGAACAGGGACAATTCATCATTGGTGTCAAAAAAAATTAATGCTCTTAAATGATTTTTCAAAAGAGAAACAAGAATTTCCAGTAATGCATAATCTCTATATAGCCCTAAAGAAAAGGAGCCCCATCCCCTCAGGACACAGCTATAAGTTTTAAATACTTTCAGAAGCATTGTTAGTAGAAAAGGAGTTTATACTATTGGAAAACATCTGAGATTCAATAACTAATAGGATCAAACTGGCCCATGTCTAAGATTTATTGTTTTTTTTTTTTAATTTTTAGATTTATTTATTTATTTTTGAGAGAAAGAGAGAGAGCATGAGCTAGGGAGGGGCAGGGATAGAAAGGGAGACACAGAACCCAAGGCAGGCTCCAGGATCCTAGCTGTCATCACAGAGTCCAAATGCAGGGCTCAAACCTGAGCTAAAGCTGTATGCTCAACCAACTGAGCCACCCAGGTGCCCCTAAGATTTAAATTCTGTTGTATTTAACATTGTGAACTGTAATACTCTATGCACTGTGTGTGTGTGTGTGTGTGTGTGT
>NW_027527135.1:1086715-1150660 GCF_008692635.1 Crocuta crocuta
TTTATTTATTTCTGAGAGAGAGAGAGAGGCAGCATGAGCAGGGAAGGGTCAGAGAAGAGAAGAAGACAAAGAATCTGAAGCAGGCTTCAGGCTCTGAGCTAGCTGTCAGCACAGAGCCCGACGCAGGGCTCGAACCCACAAACCGTGAGATCATGACCTGAGCTGGTCAGCTGCTTAACGGAATGAGCCACCCAAGCTCCCCTCCCCAAAAAAAAAAAAAAAAAAAAAAAAAAAAAAAAAAAAAAAAAAAAAAGTTAAATTAATCCAGCTAAAAGTTAAATTGAGAAAGATGAAAAACTGAGATTTATCAATATAGGTTTTAGGGAAATTTGGGTTTTCTGCATTTTATGTAAGAAAATGTTTGAGTTAACAACAGAAGGCTTTTTGTTTTGTTCTTGCTTTTTAATCCAGCTCTTTGAAGCTGTCATAAAAATAAAGTCTTTATAGTTGTATGTTCCTTAGGAAACCACTTTAAAACAACTTAACTGTAAAAAAGGAGAAAAGTTTACACATATTATATAGCTCATAATGCAGAACATGTAAGGTTGCACTCTTCCTAAAATCAACATTTTCTTGCAGACTGAATACTCTCTTAAAAATGTTTTTACTTAGATCCACCTTGCTTTATGAACATAAATTGGTGTTGAATTAAGTTTTTTACAAGATGGACAGTCAGAAGGGAGGTGTTTCAAATCATAAGAGATGCAAAGGTTCATTTAGTCCCTGCCCCTTCCTGCTAATTTTGAGCCTTGACTCATCTAAAATCTATCATTAGAGTAAGACAGAGATTATAAGTTTCAAGGAGAAAAATGTCAGAAAGCCACCACACAAGACAGAAGAAAATCACAGTTATTCTAAAGTAGTAAGTGAAAGTTTTTGCTGGTCCAGACCTTCTAGGGTGCTTTCTGATTTTCCTAAGCCATGCTGAATAATTATATACATCACACTCAGACTTTGGATTTGATGGCTTGGTATTAAAAACGAACAAACAAACAAGAATTAAAATGTACATGACCCACAAATATGTTAACATCACTGAAATTTAGATTAAGTTTTAAATTTTAAATGTAATAGACATTTTGGACTTTTTTTTGCTTTACTGATCACATCTGGCTCGAGTCAAGTTTTCTTTGCTATATAATTAGGCAATAGCATAAAAAAAAGGTTTATTTCTGTCACCAGTGTTATTTTAAAATTCTGTCTTCTATTGTCATGTAGATGCAGTTACATTCAGAAGATACACATTTATTTTCAGATGTCTTCATTCAGCCTCATGGCTGAAGTATCTACTAAAGTATCTCAACTTGGTGCATACTATATTCACATACACATGAGGGCACACTCAGATATATGTACCCATAGATGTGCATGAATCACTACAAACAAAAATAGCACATTTACCTCTGCAATATAGTTTATCCATCCCTTGCCTAGGATAGGCCAAAAATCTCATGATCATACCTCCTGCTGCTCACTCCCCCACATATATTTTGTCCATCAGACCTCATACTACTTTCTTTTTGATAATCCTTCCTTTCATATTCCCAGTATTATTACCGTAAGGCCAATCAGCAACCTGTCTCCTAAAATATTGTAAAACATTGCTAATTTGTATATATTAATTCTGTCATTACTTAAAACATTCTGCTCCAAGATTACAGATTATTTGCCCTAAAACAATACCATAGCCATGTTTATAAACATTTGAGATTTCCTTGGGGCCTCTGAGGGTGAAGTTTAAAACTTCTGACACAGGGTTGTCTGATATTTGGCCACAGAATTCCTCTCCAACATTTTCCTGTTAGTTTTCTCCCAAGAAAACTTTTGCTTTTGATTTAACCCCAAGCATATGATAAACATATTCACATCATGTTCATAAATATTATTTGATAACTGTTTGAAACATAAGCGTAGACAACGCATCAGGCACTATTACTAGCATCCTCTTTCACAGACAAAAAACTAAAGTTGAGAAGGATAAGTGATCTGCCAAAGGCCAGAAGAGTCTTTGGGTCCCTAGACTCTAGCCAAATACCATCAGTAAATACCTATTCTTGTGGAGGGTGAGGATAGCACCAGGGTCACATGGGACTATTGTCACAGATGAGGTAGATGATTAGCATTAAGCAAAAAATTCACTGGAAGTCATTAGGTAAATGATGATAGCTGTATTAATCTGTGTGGGCTATCATAGCAAAATACCACAAACTAGGTAGTATTTCCTCACAGTTCTGGAGTCTAGAAGTTCAAGATCAGGGTACCATCAGAATTGATTTCTTGCCATTTCACCCATGGCCTCTTCTCTGTGAAAGCACAGAGAGAAGGAGACCCCCTTTGTCTTTCCTTTTCTTATAAGGACACCAGTCTTATCAGATTAGGGCCCCCCTCTCGTGACCTCCTTTAGCCTTGATTACCTCCCTAAGGTCCCTATCCTGACATAGAGTCACATTGGGGGAATTCATCATGCGAATTGTAGTGAGACACAATTCAGTCCATAACAATAGCTAACACTTGAACAGTGGCTCCTATTGCTAAGCACTTTCAAACTCTTTTGAATATTTTAATTCTTGTAACTCTTACAGTAACTCTACAAGGTCAATGCTATTACAATACGTATTTTACACGGAAACAAATTGAGGCACCATGGGGCATAAGTAACTTGCTTACAATGACACAGGACTCATATCTAGCCAGACTGTTTTCTTCATAGGTGCAATTAGTTCCAATGTTATACAGCATCATGAATCAAAGTTGAGCCCTAGAATGCCTGACATGAATACTACCAAATTACCAAAAGCACCAGCAACATTACAGGGACATATAAATTATTGGCATCTTCTCAGCTAGGGCTTAAATATCAGTTCTGTCATTTATCATTTTAGGCAAGGTACTTAATCTGGTGCTTCTATAACTTTGGTGACATACATACTCAAACACACACACACACACACACACACACACACACACACACACACACACTTAAAACCACAATGTAATAGATAAAGCACTGGGCCCCAGGTCAAAAACCCAGGCTAATGAAAAGGTGACATTAGATGTGTTAACTTCCTTTAGATTATATATTTTTCAACACAGAGATTATCTCCAGAATTCTCTCCTAAGAGAAGGTGATTATATGGGTTCATCTTTCTATTCTCCAGAACCTAGCACAAGACTTTGAACAGAGAGGGTGCTTAGTAATTGTCTTTAAATCGGGAAGCCAAAGACTTGTAGTGTCCATACATTTATGCATATGGATGGGAACACTGTTGATATTATTTAGAAATAAGATAATTACCTCTAAGGGATAAATTGTGCTTATTTAATGAAACTTTTTGTTTCCTTAGACTAAAGAAGTATTTAGGATACTTGCAGACAAAACTAAAATGGGTAAAAATGGGAAAAGTTGATCTGGGGATATTTTTAAAATACATAATACAGAGTTGTACAGTTTTTATTACAAATCAACATATTGTAATAGTGAAAATACAGAAGAGTATCTGCCTAAATAAACATGGCAAAAAATGATTTTATTCTCTCCCCACAAAACAATAAAACAACAGTAAAAGTGTTTTTAAAGAAATAAATCCACAGGAATAGGAAGAGTAGAGATAATAGCAATAGATTTCCTTTTTTAAAAAATAAAAATTTTTAACATTTTTATTTATTATTGAGAGACAGAGAGACAGAACATGAGCATGGGAGGAGCAGAGAGAGGGGGAGACACAGAATCTGAAGGAGGCTCCAGGCTCTGAGCTGTCAGCACAGAGCCCAACACAGAGCTTGAACTCACAAACTGCGAGATCATGACCTAAGCCAAAGTTGGAAGTTTAACCAACTGAGCCACCGAGGTGCCCCAGTAATAAATTTCTTATAAGCTGGAGTGCAGATGGATAAACAGTAGACAACCAAGCAAAACCAAAGTACAAGGAGGAGGGAAAGGAGAAGAAGAGGAGGGGAAAAAGAAAAGGGTGATCTGTACCTTATGGTCAGCAACAGGGAAAAATCAAGAACTAAACCAATAGCTTTGGAGAGAAAGAGAAAATAGTTCACTATTAAAAGAAATGTTCAGGGGCACCTGGGTGGCTCAGTGGGTTAAGCATCAGACTCTTGATTTAAGCTCAGGTCATGACCTCATTCATGATTCTTGAAATCTCCACCTTGATGGCATGGAGTCTACTTGGGATTCTCTCCTCTCTCTGCCTCTCCCCCACTAGTGCTTGTGCTCTTGCTCTCTTTCTTTCTCTCTCTCACAAAATAAATAAACTTAAAACATTAAAAATAAAAGAAAGGTTCAGAACATTTCTTAAATGTTCAAAACAAACACTCCTGAAAATTAAAATTTTGATTGCAGCGATTTTAACATATCAATAGTCATTTTGGTAATAAAGTTGAGAAGGCTTCCCTGAAAATCATGAAAAGTATAATAAACACATAATGGAAAAGATAAGAAAATCACACAGCAGCCCATTTGGTCTAATGTTTAAGTAATATACATTCCAGAAAGAAAGAGATCATAAACTATGAAGAGAAGTAAAGCATCAAATAAACAAGCAAGCAAGCAAATACTGAGAGGCACAATTTTTCATGGTGAAAAAGATCTATTATTAATACCCACTTATGGATAAAGTTAGAGAACTTCTTTAACTTCATCTTTACAATTTCAGAACGTTCTGGATAGGATGATCTTAGCAGCTACCAAAGGATTAGAGAAAAAACTAAGAAAGACTAAACAAAAAAAGCAGGCGTCAAAATACATCATATTTCTCAAATGCAGTACAAAAGCTAGAAACAATGGACCAATGCCTTCAACATCATGACAGATAATAGTTTCCCATGCAGAAATGTATGTCCAATCCAAACATCAATCCAACATAAATGGAGAGTAAGGGCATTTTCATCATCCATCTTTCTCAGGATGTCTCTGGAGGACAGGTTCCACCTAAAAGGGGACAGTAAATTAAGAAAGGGGAGAGACCTAACAAACAGGAGATCCAAACATTAGAAACAACATAGATATGCCCAGAGGAATGTTGAAAGGAGCTCCTAAGTAGCAGCATAAAGGCAACCAGCTCGCACTAGAGCGCAACAGAAGATATCAAAAGTACCACCCTAAAAGATAAATTTCATATGATACATAATCTGTCTGGATGCCAGGAGAACAGAATTAGATAACTGGTAAAGACCTTACATTAGTGAGAAATTCTCAGAAATAAAAGCAAACAACAACAACAACAACAAAAGCCATGGCCATTATTAACTCCTGGAACACCAAACAGCTGTGAAAGAAAAAAAAATCATAGTGTTTATACAGCTCAGACTAAAACAGCATCTATCTCATCATAAAATGTGAACAATGAATACTGATGTAACCTAAAGTGCCATATAACCATGTCAAGAGAACTGGCTCCTATTTGGTGGGAAGTGATGGAGGCAAGAGAGTCCAAAGACAGCACCTCTACTAAAGAGCCAACAGATGGGACTGCACAAAAGTGGTTAGTTGTGGAGGAAAATGCCAGAGTCGGTGAAGCTGCAAGTGGATGACTCTGGAAGAGGGGGAAGAGCCAGGACTGCTGTGTTTTGAAACAAACTTGAGAGAATATTTTGACCCAGACTATGGGCATGTACAATTGTGACAAGTACTGAAACTAATAAAAATAAACAGAAAAAAAATACTGAAGACAGCACAGAATAGATTTAAAGTTCATCTGTAGCCCTACCACTAATAAAAACTCCATTCCATTTTTATATAACTCATATAAATATAATACAGATTTTACTGGATCCATTGAAATCCATAGAGACTCATAACCTGACTTTTATTTTCATTGACTTTATCATTTGGCCAATACCTTAGATACTAAATATTCTTCTATAGCATGGTTTTAATGACAACCTAATATCCTCAGTTATATAGTGTATATAATTAAAATGTTAGGTTATTTCAAATATGTCATGTGACCAATTCTACTGATTTAAGGTACCTGGGCTACCTAATTAACTCAGTTCCCAGTGAACAGGGACAATTCATCATTGGTGTCAAAAAAAATTAATGCTCTTAAATGATTTTTCAAAAGAGAAACAAGAATTTCCAGTAATGCATAATCTCTATATAGCCCTAAAGAAAAGGAGCCCCATCCCCTCAGGACACAGCTATAAGTTTTAAATACTTTCAGAAGCATTGTTAGTAGAAAAGGAGTTTATACTATTGGAAAACATCTGAGATTCAATAACTAATAGGATCAAACTGGCCCATGTCTAAGATTTATTGTTTTTTTTTTTTAATTTTTAGATTTATTTATTTATTTTTGAGAGAAAGAGAGAGAGCATGAGCTAGGGAGGGGCAGGGATAGAAAGGGAGACACAGAACCCAAGGCAGGCTCCAGGATCCTAGCTGTCATCACAGAGTCCAAATGCAGGGCTCAAACCTGAGCTAAAGCTGTATGCTCAACCAACTGAGCCACCCAGGTGCCCCTAAGATTTAAATTCTGTTGTATTTAACATTGTGAACTGTAATACTCTATGCACTGTGTGTGTGTGTGTGTGTGTGTGTGTGTATTTACACTTTATTTTTGCTTTTCTAAATGATTTTACATAAAGTAATCCAGTTCAAGGGTCACAGTGCAGATGAATTTGACCCATGGATTGTCTTTGGTTGAAAGAGTATGTGACTATCTTTGTGATGCCATTTCAGAGTTCATGTCCCTACCTGCTACATATATTTCACAACCCTCTAAACTGAGAAAAAGGCTTTTCATTCTACAGTAAAAAATAAGATAGCAAATGCAATCTTCTCCTAAATGACATCAGGAAAAAATAAATTTTAGGTTGTTGAGGTCAAAAGAGAATTCACTGATATAAAAGATCCTTTCTGATATCTTTGAGTCTTGATCCCAATAAGTTCCCACTACAAGATGGTGTGCAGGTTAGGAAAAGAGATGAGGATTTTTACTTTTTAAATATTACTGGTCATACTAAGAGACATTCGTCAAAGCAATGTACCTTGGGAGTGAGAAGAAAGTAGAGAAGACTGAGAATGTGTAGCAATGGTGGAAGGCAAATGTGTCAGGGATATACTACAAGGCTCCAGTGGCATAATTTCTACTCAACTCAAAAGCAAATATTAATATTTTATGTTTGAAATTAATTTTAGACTAGTATTTAAAATTTCCCTTGTGCCATATGTTTTTCCAAATTAACTGCAAATTTTGTTTCAAATTTTACTTAATAAAGTATTATCAGTCCTTATAGATTATAATAGTTTTTTCTTCATTTTTTAATATAACTTTACAGTAGAATCATTATCAGAGCTATTATTTTTATTCTTTCTTTTCCCACAGAGCTTAATCCTAATGAACCACATTACTTCTGTACATAATTCAAAAGGAATATGTCACAACATTCTCTGGTATGAAATACTGTGATTTTTTAAGTTTCATATTGCTGAATTTGCCAAATCAGTACTAAATGTATAGAAAATTATGTCAAATCAAATAATCAGTTATTTTGTCTCCAAACAATTCCTGGAACTTTATAAAATATATTTTTGTCTTTAAAAAATCCTCCTGTACAACTTTACAGCTTTCTTCTCAGGATATGCCACCATCAATCAAGGAAAAATGACAACTTTGAAACAGATGCCAAGGGCATTTGCTGTTTTAACTGATCATCAACATTACTGATTGATTAATAGTGGGATTTTCATAAAATCTGTATAATTGGGACAGCTGCTCTTTGGATAGACCTTTCCTCCTGTCAGTTTCAAGTACAGGTGACAATAAAAGTTTCGTGTCTAGAGGACCTTTCAAGGTTAAGATGGATAAAACCTTAATACTCTGTCCTAAATCCCCTCTTATCAATAAGGTAACTCTGATTGCATGGGACAGATGACTGCTAGGCACAAATAGCTGTTTTCATTTGCTATAGACATTGTTTTATTGAGGCATATAGGAAAAAAAAGTTATGTTAGGACACTTAAAATATATGAAAACCATTATATTGAGCTGTTATGCATTATAATGTGTTCAGTCCTGCAATCACATTTCAACAAAATGAAAAATAAAGCATCATCCAGTAATAGTGAAACATTCATACAAGCCCATGCTTGCAAAGAACTTTGGAACTGCAAAGGTAAAGGTTACTGTGGGCATAAATAGCCCACTAGAATCAATGTCTCTAGAAACACTTCCCAAAGAATATTGTTTTAAAGAAGAAACTAATCTCCAAAGCCTGATGATTTGGTCTAGAGATATGTGCAGAATTACAGCTACCAGATCTACCTAACAGGAAACAAAGTTAAAGATCTTTATGCAGTATCTGTAAGAGAAACATGTTTTAACTATTTTTTAATGATTGACAAATATAATTGTATATACTCAAAGCATGCAACATGGTTATTTGACATACTTTAACACTGTAGAATTTCCAAGAGCAAAATAATTAACATATCCATCATCTCACATATTGCCTCTGTGTGTGTGTGTGTGTGTGTGTGTGTGTGCGCGCTCACACGTGTTGAGGATGCTTATGATCTACTCTGGCAACTTCCAAGTATGCAAGACAAACATTTTTTGAATTGAATTAAATTTTTTTGAGCTGGAACACTCATTTTCTTACCAGTACGTGCCATTGTTTCAAAATAGGGTTTCTTCTAGGGTGATAGCAGCTCTTACTTAAAACTATCTCCCACATTAACGGAAATATAAAACTATGTACAATAAAACAATATCCTCAGAGATTTTTAATCTATATGAACCAGAGAGTAGGCTAATTTAGTGTAGTACCTATAATATATTTATAAAATTCACATAATTATATCCATAAAATGTCTTGCACATATCCACATTAGTCTGGTAAATGGCTGTATTCAAGAAAGGAAATTTGTTGATCTGCAGTGTTTCTACGATCTCTATCTTTACCTCAATATTTTCTATACTACAAAGATCTACTTATACTGTGTATGTGTGTGTGTGTGTGTGTGTATGTGTGTGTGTATGCACAACAGTGATTTTTTTAAAAATCAGATATGTTGAAACCCTTGAAATCATATGACCATTATATGAATAATGTTTCTTTGGAAATAAAATACACTAGTCATATTAATCCTTGAGAAAAAAAGTGCATGTTCATATTCGATCCAGCTAATTAAAAGTTGAAAACCACACAGTTTGACAATAAAATATTCAGTGAAAAACTTTAAAAGAAGAAAGGTTATAGCTGTTTTTGTTGTTTTTAAATAGGTAAGTTGTTTTACTGAATTAAAGTTCTTAAGAATCTCAGGGTGCATAGGTGGCTCAGAAGGTTAGGCTTTTGACTTCAGTTCAGGTCATGATTTCATGATTCGTGGGTTAGAACCCCACATCAGCCTCTGTGCTAACGGCTTAGAGCCTGGAGCCTGCTTCAGATTCTGTGTCTCCCTCTCTCTCTGCCCCTCCCCTGTTCACACTGTCTCTTTTTCTCTCAAAAATAAATAAACATTTAAAATTTTTTAGTTTTTAAGGATCTCGAAAAACTAAGAAATAAAATTGTATTTTCAAGCTGGGCCTATATTTTCAATGCTAAAGGATAATCATGTTTGCAGCTTTATATAAGCACTCGCTTTTCTCTTACCACTCTTAACCATTAAAGTTAAATAGAAAATATTACACATAGTAGCTAATAAGTCCTAGTAATTATTATAGTAGATTGTTTTATAGTGCTTTGCTATAATTTAATAATATCTGTGCTTTAGGAAACAGTTAAGAGTTGTTTGGGTTTTTTTCCTACTATTTTTGTTTTGACTTCTAAACCAAACAATACTTATACATGAATATCTCTTGTGTAGAACACGTGTGAACCTCAGCCATAAGAACTGGGGATGGAACAAAGCTAGACTGCTTTGGACAAACCTGTCTTGCTCAGAGGCCGAGTCCAATAAGTCAACCAAACAGTGCAAATGCGGTGTGAATGGACCAATTTAAAAAGCAGCTTCTGAGCACACGGTAAGAGTCCTATAACAAGTGTTTACATGCAGGAGAAAAAAAGAAACATCTTCTGGAGAGTTATATATTTTGTAGTCCAAGAAAACCTAGGAACTGTGAGCCCCTGAGGCGTCTGGGTAATTGATCATGTATGTATGTAGTCATTACATAATTTGATGAAATTCCTATACAAACCTCTGGTGGCCCTAAGATTTGTTTAAAGTCATCACCATAGGCAGCAATTCAGAATCCAACACAGTGTGCCAAATATTTAGTTGAAATGCAATACATCCAAACCTGTTTGGATTGGGGCACGTGTGAGAGGTAGAAACTGAGGTAGTGATGACAGGTTTATATTTTAGTTTGGAAAAACACAGTTATTTCCTTAACAAACACTGGAAGGACACATATACCAAGACATGAGGCAATGAATGGTCCCAGGTGAGAGACACACTCCCTACTTTCATGGATTACAATCTAATAGAGGCAGCTGACAAAGTGTAGACACTATGCGGGAAATCGATTACAGACTGAGCTATACGCAAATAACAGTGGGGGATCTTCTTTGGTCTGGTGGTCAGGAAAGGTGTCTCTAAGGTGGTAACATTTAAAATGAGTCTCAGTGAATGGGAAGAAGGTGGTCATGCAAAGACTGTAGGAAAGAACATTCCAGATAAAATCTGCAGCATAGTGAGTACTTAGGTGAGTACCAGTAAGAGGAAATTATAGACAGGAAGAATTCAACCTCACAGGCCATGATGAAGGGCACTCCTTTAACATTACACATGGGAAGCAGACAAAACATTGAAATGACTATAGTTTTCTAAATTTGAACTTGGGACATGAGAAAATCCTCAGAGAGAACTGAAGGATAAAGGAGGATCATTAGCTGATAGTGAAACTGGTGTGGGAGTAGTTTGAGGGAAGAGAAGTTATGGGATCATTATTTTTAATTTGAGTAATTAAACCTACTAGAAAAGATTTATAGTATTACAAAAACAGAATTGAGTGCCAAACTGAAGTACTAAGTCAGATAACTGGGAAGAGAAAGAAAAGTTCAGAACAAATGGGGCTCACAAGAGTGAGGTGAATGGCTAGTCTGATAGGAGTACCAGACTCAGGAAAATCCTTGTACCCCCACAGAGAAGTGAGACAAGAGCAGACAACATACTAAGCGGGAAGGCTCAAATGGTGCCAGCATTAAGCCTGGGTGTATGAATTATAGGGCCTAAATATAGCAAGACAAACACTGCTTTTTTAGGTAGGAAGGTTCAGCTTTCTGAAATACCTCCTGTCCTAATTCCAATACATTGTAGGGTTGAATTTGCACATGGCATTTACTAATAGTTACTGCTAGGAAAAGCTGGAAAAGCAGATAACACAATTCAGTGGAAAAAAAAGAAAACAAGATTCAGGAATATTTCAAGGAATTGATGAAGCCCCCACATAAAGGAAGAAACAAATTAATCCACCTGCCATTAATTTGGGATGGGTAAGAAGGTATCCACCAAGAGAGAGAATTTAATCTTCCAAATTGCTTTTAATCACCTTTTGTCAAACAATCATCATATTTCAGCCACTAGGTAGAGTACTATTTTTTTTAAAGAGCACTCAAAGCATTGCAAATAGATTCCTGTGCTCTAACAAATACAAATATAGTAGGTGTATGCCAGAGATTGAATAGGTTGAATATAATTGGTATCCAGTTTAGAAGCAGAGATCAACACTGGTTAGGGTTTTGAATATGATTTTCCATAGAAGGTACAATGTAAGATAAAGCTTGAAGACTGAGAAGGAAGCAGGTCGGTTCAAAAATTAACACACATCCATATACACACACACCTATACAACTATGAATCATATTAAAATATAATATTTCTTTACCTTGATTAATGTTTTCTTAAAGTAGATTACATGATTCTATTCAGCTAACCATGATAACACTTAGACTGAAACCCTGATCCGCTGGCCTCCACGCCTTGCCCACCACTCACATGAAACCTGTGTTCCAGGTTAGTCATAACCATGAGTTTGCTACAATTCTGCTACAGATTATTACCTCGAAGAGGGGTTTTCCATATCTGAGAGTGGGCACTGTTTTCATTGCTTCCAGATTTACTCTTTCAATAATGCCTCTAGAGAATAGAACTTTCCATAAACAAGATCTGAGCAATCATAACTTTACAGACCATCACCGACAGCTTCAAAGGACACTTACTGATTGACTGACACACTCTTTCACCTTATCATGTCACATCTACACAGCTTACACTATGAAATAAGGACATGATCTCCATTTTACAGATGAGAAAGTTGAGCTTAAAACAGACAAAGAGTTTACATATGATCATGATGGATCATGGATTATCCTTTTCTCTGCTGTCATTTTACTTTCAATTGAACTCTATAGCTCTGTTAAATATTATAAAATGTCATGTAGATATATACACATTGCTTATTATAAAAATGAACCCTGATTGGTAAATTGCACTGGAATGGAAGAAACTATAAATGGATTCTAAGCCCCTGTTGAACATGCCATGGTTTTAGCTCCCCTGGGTTCAGGGACTCTTATATAACAGGGATTCCTTGCAGGGATCCTGGATTCTGTATCTATACAGTTGTTGTAAGAGATATGATCTCCTGTGGTCCATGTAGCTTCTAAGCAGAAGCTTTCAAATCAGGACAGTTCCTACATGTGTGCAATATGGGTTCCATATCCTTGAACATGAGCTCTCACCTGGGAGAAGGAAACTCTCTGACAGCTGTTTGAACTTCTACAAAAACTGTTAATACAGGGGTTCCTGCTGAGAGGATCAAGGGACGCCTAGTGATATCCTGCTAGGAGGCTGTGGCTCATGTCCTGAGTAGACTCATGCCAAGTGTGTTGGGAGTCAATGCTTCAGTGAGCCTTATGGAACCCTGGAGTGCATTGCAGGCATACTTTTTATAAATATCAGGTTCGGAAATGTTCAACTGTGCCCTAAAGTGGAGATTCTTTCTTTCCATCTCTTCTGGAGTCAGGATGAGTGCTCAAACTCTCCAGAGGTTCTAATGAAGATCCCACCATTCTATCTTGTTAATGGATCAATTTAGGTGTCAAAGTTTTTTTGCAACACACCCATATTCCTTTCATTATTTTCTTCAAGTTTCTCATGTGTCCCTACACGGCACACAGAATACTGAGGCTTACAGTTTCCAGGAATGAACATCTCTAGTTCATTGTATTCCATGATAATTATACCATCCAAAATCTAATAACAAACATGGATTACAGGGTGGTATGGACAGAGAAAAATTAAAGAAACTTAGTTCTCTCTAATTGAAAAAAAAAAAAAAGGGAAGAGATATCTCCCCCATTCCATTTTTTAGATACTTAACTTTAGAAAAGTTGTAAGGTATTTTTCTGTCTCTTTGAAGTATATGTAAATCCTTTTAGAAGCTAAATAAGTCTCCTTGCCTTGAATGGGGCATTCTTGGACCTGAGAGCCACCTCTTGAAATGGGAAACATCCAGAGAAATGGCTCCTATATTGCCCTCTTTCTGTGGAAGGATAGTAGCTTAACTTGTTGGGTGCCTTGCTCTCAGTTGTAAAACTACCTCCTGTCATAAAGAGAGAAGTTTATTTTTCCTTTGGATAAAATCAATTTACTAACAGAGATAGTCATCCCAATCACCAAGCAAATTGAGGATAAACTATGTATAATAAATGATGGTTTTAATTCTTCTTACTTGGGATCTAATGGTTTATCTTGAAAACATGTATGAAATGGGTATTGGTTTCGGTTTATAAAGAAGGATGAGATTTCTTTCTGTCTCTCTAATCTCAGCAGATTGACATTAGTGCACATCACATTCTGGTTTAATGTTTATTATTAAAGTAAACTATCTTAGCCAAAAAGGCTTTCCTGTGGCAGGTACTTGGCTGAGCATTTTATACACATAAGTCACTTAGTCTTCACAACAAATCTAAGAAGTGTGTATGATGAGTGCCATTTTACAGTTGGGAAAATTGAGGCACACACATCTAGTAAACTCAATCTGACCATCAGGTATTTGTGTTTACTATTATACCATGCTTCCTCTTATCCAGATAAACTTCATAGACTCTAGAGTTAAAGTGAACAAAATCAAAAGTATTTATTGGGTTACTTCTTATGAGTAAAATAACTTGAACTTAATAGAAAATCATAGAAGCATATGGAATGTATTAACTTCTTTCAACATCAACATATTCCCAGAGGCTTTTAACATTTCCAGAGCTGATAAAACAAATAAACAATTCAGAAGCTTCTAAAACGGCATTCTAAGGAAGATGATTTTTCACCTTGGAAAATTTTGCTTTTTAAAAAAGTTTAAAGGTATATTATAGTATTTTATTTTAGCTTATAATAATTGTGTTTTTTTTAATGTTTTTATTTCTGAGGGAGAGAAACAGTGTGAACAGGGGAGGGTCAGAGAGAGAGGGAGACACAGAATCTGAAACAGGCTCCAGGCTCTGAGCTGTCAGCACAGAGCCCATCGCAGGGCTCGAACCCATGAACCGTGAGATCATGACTTGAGCAGAAATCAGACACCTAACCGACTGAGCCAGCCAGGCACCCCAATAATTCTGTTTTTTAAGATAGTGTTGTTAGGACTTCAAGGCTATAGTACCCCAAAGTTTTCCATTAAATTTCCTTTATATGGGCTTTATTGCCATGCTCCTAACTTTCTCCCCAACATTTCTCCTCTCTCTTGCTTTAGACAACAAAGAAGAAATTTTCATAGGAAAGCCTACTTAGCTCACACCAAGTTTATATTCTTTCAATTCATCTTGGTCCTTTTAAGCCTACTCTCTATTCTTCATCAATTTCTTTGTTAATTTTAGCTGTCCATATTCCCAAATACTACCTATGGCCCTCTCACATTCCCACTGCTCTCTGACTTACCACAGGTATGTCTATTTTTCTGAAATATTTATCATCTAAGACTTGAAGAAAAATCTTTGAAGAGAGTCTCTTCTGTGTTTTTTTGGCTCACATCCTATAGCTGTGGGATCTCTCTAATAATCCTCTTTTAGCCAAAGGAGTCTCAATGTAGTCTGAGAGTAGGAAATAAAAAACTACTCTGCTCAAATCTAAATTTTTCTTATATGCGATTTCAAAGTTGAGTTTATAAATTTAAATTTACTTTTGCTGCCATCATTTCTTTGATATGGTCACCAATCTCCAAGTCAGTGGGTGCCACAGCTTACTCTAACTGGCAAGAAAGTCCGACTAGTGAGAAAGAGCAAATGATGGTGATGGGGAAGAAAAGGGAATGACAATGCATCATCTAATAATTCAAAATGCGTCATTACAAATACAATCTAAGATTATCTTTAAAAAAAATTCTTGACGTGCCATACTTCCCTGCTATCATCCTATCTCCCATTTTTTTTTATAAACTCTTTAAGGGTCATAGTGAACTAGTTTATTTTCTTCCCTCACTTTCTTCAATTCAAATACACAGGACTTACAAATGCAGAAGGAAGGTGGGGCACCTGAGTTATTTAGCAGGTTAAACATCTGACTCTTGGTTTTGGCTCAGGTCGTGATCTCATGGTTTTGTGAGTTTGAGCCCCACATCAGGCTCTGCTCTTGTAGCAGGGAGCCTGCTTGGGATTCGATTCTCTTTCTGTCCCTTCCCCACTCCCAATTGCATGTGTCTGTCTCTTTCAGAAAAAATAAACTTAAAAATTTTTTTTAATTAAAAAAAAATAAATGCAGTGGAGAAGATCAACAGGCAGGTGCAGGCTTAGCATTTCCGATTATCAGGTCACAAGAGACACTTGGATCTAACAGACATCACTACCATCCCCCAACACACCTGGGAGTCTGATTCCAAACACTAGAAGATGAACTTTTTGTACCCAGAAAAATAGGCATAGCCATGTAACTTGTTTTCATCAGGAAAATGTGAGCTGAAGAGATATGTCATAATGAGCCTGAGCATTTAATATTCAATCTTCATTGTCTACACTGGGACCCACTCATGGAGAATCACTGAAGCCTCACAATGAGATGATAGTGTCATAAATTGTTGGTGTTTCCTTCAGCCATGATCCTCTAGTGATTAAAGTGAATGAAAACCTCTGCCTATCTGTTTAAGGTTGGCTAATTTTTATGTGTTCCAATTTCTATTTCATTATGGATAGATCTGGAAATTACTGTGTTTAGTGTCTATCTACACTGCGTGTGTGGCAAGGCTGTGCAATATACTTTTATTAATTTAAATCCTCTGGA
Source organism: Crocuta crocuta (assembly GCF_008692635.1). Classification (NCBI taxonomy): domain Eukaryota; kingdom Metazoa; phylum Chordata; class Mammalia; order Carnivora; family Hyaenidae; genus Crocuta; species Crocuta crocuta. Next base: position 1,102,938 of record NW_027527135.1, read on the forward strand.
ATCTTTTTGTTAGGTTAGGCATCATTAGCCTATTCCCAGGAAATAAAAATGCATTGAGGGCATGTTGATCTAAAGGAATAGTATTTTACATAAAGCATTTTGCTAGAATATAAAATTTTTGTTCTACTACATAAGCCAATTTTACCATTTTAGGGAATAAAATGGATTTTAATAATCAAATTATAATGACTCCTAGCCTCCAACTTTGAAATTTGAATGTTTTTTCTCCTCTTTCCCCAATTCTTTCTTCACCCAATACAGCAATTCCCCAACAATTATTTTTTTAAATAGTTTATTGTCAAGTTGGTTTCCATATAACACCCAGTGCTCATCCCCACAAGTGCCCTCCTCCGTGCCCATCACCTCCCTTCCCCTCTCCCCCACTCCCATCAGCCCTCAGTTTGTTCTCAGCATTCCAAGAGTCCCCAACAGTTATTAACTGCCTGCTTAGATATCCCCACGTCTCCACTGAGGCTGATAATTATGAACACCACAATTCGAGGCAAGTTCGGTGATCTCATAAGATCTGAAGTGTGGGTAGCTTAATCCTCATCAGAATAAAGTATCAGTTCAATGTTGTCTTTGCGGCTGTAGCTGCTAAAAAAGCCAAAGTTTTATTCAAGGTCAGTTCTGAGTAACACCCTCTCTTTCATAGTACACCACATAACTTTTGTTTGTGGCTAAACTAATAGCTAATTCTTTTCTCAATCTCCTTTGGTGAGTCTGCCTCTTCTATAAGACCTCTGAGATTTGCGGATTCTCTTCACTGTCTGCACTCACTATGTTGATGAGTTCATCCAGTATTATATCCATAAATGCCAACTTCTCAGTACTTACTATGTCACAGTTAATGCCTCCAGCTTAAATCACATCCCTGAATTGCACATTTATCTGTGCAACTGCCAATGCAGCCTCTCCATTTGCATGTTTAATGGATAGCTCAAAACTAACATGTCAAAATTGAACTCCTAATCTCCCACACTTGGCCTCCCCATCTCACTGGTGACAACTCTGACCTTTTGCCCCTTGTATTCTTGATCCCCTTTCCTTGCTCTCATATTTTTCTTTCTTTTCCAATGCTCTTTTATTTTCTAGCATACAATCATTCTTTATTATGTTTACTGTTTACATTTTGTAACCACTCCATGAACTTAAATCTCCTGGGGAGTTTTATTTAATATGTCTGCTTTACTGCATAAAACTTAAAGCATCCCAAGTGAGTGACTTTTATATAAACTGTTCATGTAATGATGAGACTTTTAATTTATTAAAAAATCAAAACACAACTGGCATATTTATTGTCCTTTCTGAAACAGAAAAAAAAGAACGAATCATTCTTTCTTAAAATGTATATATATTTCATTTCAATGTTCCTTTCCTTGTCATCCAAAATTTAAATAAGCATACATCAACAGCAAGAAATGCACTTCTGACCACTTCTAGCCTCTTTGTAGTGTTTGCACTATAATCAGAAAAAGACTGTATCAACATGATACAATTCTACATTTTTAAAATTTTTTAATGTTTATTTATTTTTGAAAGACAGAGACAAAGCACAACTGGGGGAGGGGAAGAGAGAAAGACACACACAGAATCTGAAGCAGGCTCCAGGCTCTGCTATCCTAGAGTCTGACAGGGAGCTCGAACTGACGAGCTGTGAGATCATGACATGAGCTGAAGTAAGACGCTTAATCAACTGAGTCACTCAGGCACCCACAACTGCTACATTTTCAAATAAATCTAAGTCAGCTTTAATTACAAATCCCTGACATTAATATTATAGCCTACCTTTCAGTATATTAAAATTGCCATTTTATAAGATTCAAAATAAGCAAAGAGCTTTATAGTTTCATATTTTCAATTAGTCTTAAAGGATTTTGTTTTGCCTAACTTCATAGAAAAAAAGACTACTTTTAGCAGCTTTATTGAGATACACATAATTCACATTCCATAAAAATCATCCATTTAAAGTTTACAACTCAATGGTTTTTATTATATCTGCAGAGTCGTGCAATCACTGCTACAGTCTAATTTTAGGCATTTTTGTCTCTCCCCACCCCCCCAAGAAACTCCATTCCATCAGCAGTCACTCCCCATCTCCCTACCCATGTCCCCAGCAACCACTAATGAACTTTCTGTCTCTGTTGATTTGCCTACTCTGGAGTTTTCATACAATTGGAATTATACCACATCTGGTCTTTTGTGACTGGTTTCTAGCATATTTCCTAGCATATTTTCAAGGTTCATCTGTAGTTCAGCATGTATCTGTACATCATTCCTCTTTATTGCTGAGTAACATTTCATTGTAGGGATATACCACACATTTTTTATCACATTCATTGCTTGATGAACAATTTGGTTGCTTCACTTTTTGCATTCCAGCAGTAATGCTGATATGAACATTCAAGTACAAGCTTTTGTGTGGACATATGTTTTTATTTCTCTTGGGTATATACCTAGGAATCTGTAATTGCTGGGTTGTATGGTTACTACAGGCTTGACATTTCAAGGAACTGTCAAACTTGTTTTCCAAAGTGGATGTACCAATTTACATTGAAAAAAACTTTTTTATTTCATTAAGATTAACATTTTGTGAGAAGCTACTGTTTGCTGAAGGAGGAAGTTAAACCTTAAATTATCTCAAATAAATTTCAATAATGAAATACAGTCACATATGTTGAACAAGATTAAAGGTGTCCTGTTACATTACACTGAATATTTGATGCATTTTGTCTTAAATATATTTGTTTCACAGGAGAGCCCTACTACTTGCTTACTTGTGAAGAATGTTCTTCTCTGTTTGAAAGATCATCCTCTGGGACCGAGAGCATGGAATCCAGAGGACCGCAAAGAACAGGAAAGAAGGGAGACATCAACTGAGTTTGCAAGTCAACTAAACATTAAGCCCCAGAAATACATGGAATAGAGGACCCAGAACTCATAGCCCTGCCACCGTCCACTTCAATGCGAGTGTATCCTGTGTCTTGGATATGATGCAGTTGGGCCTCAAGCATATGACCTCAAGTGTAGCCCCAAAGCCAAGCAGCTCCTAAGCCAAGATCTCTCATCAATATGAAAAAATGTGTACTATTCCAGCTGTTTCCCCAAACAAAGCGAAGGTATACATACCAAAAGTAATTTCACATCACTATCATCTTTTCATTGAAGGAATACAATCTTTTCACATTTTTGTGCAAAGCAGTTAACTCTTGATTGTCACAAACTACGTTTCTTGAACAAATACGATTTCCCTCTTGAATAAGCAAGTTGAATATCAATGCCTTACAAAAGCAGAAAGGCATGAACTTCAGAAGTAAATTCAATCTGCTAATTCTAGCTGCAGAAACATTAATAGATGCTTATTTTCACTTTTTTCTTCCTCTTCTTTCTTCCTCTTTAGGCCATCAGAAATCACAGATCATTTCCCTGACAGGTCTTAACACTCAAATTTCCACCTTCACCCCCAAAGTTCCTACAAACAGAATGCTTCCCCCAAGACCACAGGTAGCTCAGTCTGGACACAGAAACACACTGGCAGCAGATAACAAGATAACATTACTAACATTTTCAGATCCAAAGCCATGGTTCCAGTTTCCCCCAATTAGACCATTCTTTAAGCAAAATTTATAGAATGAAAGGATTACAATCTGTGAATGAGTTTTCCTTCAGAACATGGATTTAGCATAATTTGTGAAGGAGATTTCTGTACTGATTATTTACATATGAGGAAAGGTGTAATCATAACGTCTTTGTGACTTTGTTTAGTTGTTTTGCTGATATAGTCTTTGAACTAAAATGACTTTTAAATATTCTTATAAATTAATATCATTTATTCAATCTGATCACTTCCCACATCTGTTTTTTTAAAAGCTTGACTAACATCAAAAGATGTTAGGATACTTAGAGAAACTTTTAAAAAGAATTAAAACCTTCATTTCATCAAAGGGGGTAAAGAGAGTCAAGCAAAATAACATGAACCATGTAGATAAAAGAATTTGCAGGGTGATTTTTTTAATTGAAGGTTTTATTCAGAAAAATAGAATAAAAGACTTTGAGATGACTTCAAGAATATCTCAGACAACCATAAATTGTACCAATCTGGAAATGAAGGCCTCCTTAAGGAAAAGTGGCTGAATGAGTCTGAAACCTAGGTCTCCATTCTGAGCCTCCCCAGAGACTAGAGTTTCACACCCTTCACCTATCTATCAAGGCAGTTAAGATGCTCCATTTCTTACATTCTCATTTATATACATGACATACTATGAAGTTTATATTTCCAGAGGTCTTCCCCCAAATAATATTTCTAGTTAGAGATGTGTAAACAGTATAAAAAAGAAATTTTGGGGCTGGGGGCACTGTTAATGGCAGATAAATTGTTCTTGAAAAATGCACTCTCATTTCTCTTTCCTAGTCAAACATTATTGTATGACATTGTGTAGCTGATCTTGTCCCATGAACTTTTCCTTCCTCCTGCAAAAGCAGAAGAAAATGTTTTGCTCCAAAAGAAGAGGGAATATCTGTTTTCAGCCCTGCATCCTTGGCCATGGGTAAGGACAGAGATGTCTTTAAACAAGGTGCTAAAATTCAGACAAACCTGTAATCTATCTCATCTCCAAGTTATCAAGGATTTAAAATTCTGCCCTCTCAATTACAACAGTACAGGGTTGTATTTTAGAAACAGCTATATGTAATATTAAGAGGCAATTCACTCAGGTGATAGCAGTTAGATTTGCAAATGCCCAGTACCATTCACTTCACTTTTTATTAAATGCGCATTAACCTAAAACTACCCTAGCCTATAAAAGTATAAGAGGATTGTGATAACACAGCATTAAAGTGACAGTAAATCAGCAGAAACATAACACTAGATTTTCTAGTTCAGTTACTTCCCAGGCTGTAAATATGGGCCATTCGTCCATGAAGTTATAGATATTTTTCAAAGAGTGCAACTGACCTGTCTTGCAATCTGCTCTTAAATGAGGGAAATGAAAGCAAATTTAGATGTGGATGTAACCATATTTTTATAATGAAAATTAAAGCTTGAAAAAGGTGCTTAATTACAGTTATCTAATTTGCAGCAGTATTATTTCCTATGGCAAAGCACTAAACTGTATCCAGGAGAATGCTAATGAATGTTTTATTGACAAGAGCCTTCCTCTAAAGCTACTCAGGCTTGTTTACTATTCCAAATGTTGCACTACTGCTGAGGTTCTAAAATATAAAAAGGGAAAATCATGTAATTACCATAATTGTACAGCTATGATAGAGTTTCTACTCCAAAACGTTGTCATGAAGCAACATTGGTACTTTTAAAGACCTAAGTGGATTTTTTTTCCTTCCTGATTTATGTAATTTTGATTCTTCTGGAAATTTTAGTAAACAAGTTACATGAATGTTATTTAGTGGAAAAAATATGTATCACCTTAATATAAGCACCGTTCTTATTTCAGTGTATTTCTCTCCCATGCACTTGTCATATTTGCACAGCATTTTAACCTCTGTGTGGTCCATATAGAATCTTAACACCATTCTATATTCTGGATTCTGGTAGGAAACCTCACGCTTAAAGGAAGTGACTGAGAAATAATTCCTGTGGTTTCCAGAGGCATCCTGGAGGTAAACGGAGATTCTCTGCTATTCTGGAAAGGTAGGCAATGAAAGGAACCTTTATAGCAAGAGATTCCAAAATTCCTACAATGGTCAATTCTATGAACAATGGGTGTTGGCTCTAATGATAACAAAACATTTATGGAGCTTTCTAAAATGTACAAAATGGTCCTATAGAAATGTTTGCAGTTAAATAATACAAAATTTTAACAATCTGCTGACTGTTGTTCTGCTTTGCATATTGGAAACCCAGTCTCCTATCTTCACAGTATTAACTCCTAGAAGTAGAGTGGGGAATTAATAGTACTTAGCTGAAAGTAATGTCTTCTCATCCTCGTCTCTCCATAATACTGTTCCCCAGAGTCCATACTGTAAATAATAATTTTCCTATCCACTCATGTGTTTCTGGTCTATGATGGCAGAATAATGTTTTGAAATTAGGTAATTTCACTCTGCATTTTTCTGCTCCTTCTCCATCCAGTGTGTGTGTGTGTGTCTGTGTGTGTGTGTGTGTGTGTCTCTGTGTGTGTGTGTGTGTGTGTCTGTGTGTGTGTGTGTGTGTGTGTACTTAAATATTGTGGACATCTGTTTCAATCTCTAATGCCTGACTTAGAAAGAGAATCCTGGAGCCTCTGCTAGACATCTCTGGCTTCTAATGGTTACCTTGAAATCCATCTCTGTGTAGTCTTTCCCTCCAGAAACTGGCATCTAAAAAGTACATTTCAGAAAAGCAATATATGTAATATCCCAAGTTTATTGGGAAAAAAAATTGTGCGACTGAATTCCATCAAATGTGCAGTCCAAATCCAGATTGAGCTGCCTGGCTATAAGCACTTTTGCGCTTTTCTTGATTAAAAAAAGACACGGAATAAAAAATCTAACATACAGTCATATAGTGATATAGCACATCAGTGATTTTCTCTGAAATATTTTCAGTCTAACAGATTTTAATGCCAGATATACAATGACAACTATTCCTCATGTAATAACAGACCCAATCACAAGTTGTATGCTTAGTTTTGATTATTTTAGTCTCAGAAATCAAACTCTGAAATGATGCCAATGTAGAAGACAATCTTTTTAAGTGAAAGAATTGTAGTGGTTGAATTTAGTAAATATTCTTGTAAAGAAAAGACTGTCTTAAGGCTGAAAAATATGTGAGAAACAGCTATAAGCCTCTATAAAGATTTGACTTGTACTGGCTTGACAAAATCACAGGTTTAGAATCTCTTCTTTCTGATAAGTAATTCTGTGTCTTGGGCAAATTATTCTCTCTCTGTTATGGAATCCTTATCTGTAAATGAGAAATATCTCCTCAATGATCAACCTCATTGCAATGGTAAAAAAAGAAAAAGGAAATATTTATGCCAGAATACTTAGAGAGTATTATTCTCATTCCATTTCCCATTTTATCAACTTTAAAATTATCTATTTATCATCAATTTTTACATGGTGTGCTATTTATTAGGAAATGCCTTAACTGGCCTATATCAGAATCTGTATCTTTAATAAAAGTAGTTGAATAACAGGGCATCCAAGCTGTAAAGATTTAAAATTTGCAAGTTATTTAAAATAGCAAGTATAAGCACTAAGTCTGATCAATGTCTATATAACTCTAGCATCAGTGTGTTCAGTACCAGTATATAATATAAACCATTGCTCCTCAGTGCACATGGAAGGGAGGTAGGACAAATCTAACATATATCAAACAATTTGTAAAATTAAAATTTGGAAATATGTTTAGGGAAATAATATAAATGATAAACTCACTATTCCTTCTAACAACAAACATTCCCTTACTTCCCTAGCAAAATCAGCCTTTCAGGTATCTTTGTTCACATTATTGATGGTTTATCTAGAATGTTTTCCCTCATCTCTTCCTCCAAATAAAACCGTGCTCAGGCTTAAAGCCCCAGCTCTCAGTCATCTCTCTTTAAATTCTAATCATATACATTGTCTTTACCACACCATTTGAACCTTCTTTCTTGTTTACAAATTGTTTGATATATGTTAGATTTGTCCTACCTCCCTTCCATGTGCACTGAGGAGCAATGGTTTATATTATATACTGGTACTGAACACACTGATGCTAGAGTTATATAGACATTGATCAGACTTAGTGCTTATACTTGCTATTATATAGCCTTGAACAAGTTATCCAATTATCCTTATCTTCAAGATGTTATTTTGTTACTGTGAATATTGATAAATATGTAACGCATTTGTGGAGGGCCTAACCTTTAAAGAGCTTTCAACGAATGTTAGTCCCTGTGGTTTTTATTATTATTTACTTCCTCTTCCATAACACCTAATGTGTTACTTGCCACATGATTTATGAGGCATAAATACCTGTTGTGTGAATAATCTGTTATGTGTTGAGGGATGCCTGGGTGGCTCAGTTGGTTCAGCATTTGACTTTGGCTCAGGTCATAACCTCATAATTCGTGAGTTCAAGCCCTCTGTTGTCAATCCAGAGCACCCCTCCTCACTGCCCCTCCCCCACCCATGCTCATTGTCTATCAAAATAAACATTTAAAAACATTAAATAAAACTGCAGTGTCGAAGATTAATAGTAATGGACATGTTTTAAGTTCTTTGTGTTAGAACAGATTTTTATTCAACATAATTGTGTTTTGCGTTGGTGATTTGGTTCACTGCACTACCAAATTTCAATAACACACAATTTAATCCTCCTATTAAGAAACACTATAATCATTTTTATTAGTTGTGGCTCTTTGACTTAGTGAAGTGTCTCAAACAACCTTATAAAACCAGGAAAGAAGAAAGAACTAAAACACATCAAGGCAGAGGTAATAGAACTAATCACAAATGAGTTCTTTTCGGAATTTCCTCATATTGTCCTATGAATATGTATGTTTAGAGATGCTCTGAACATGGGTTTTGTCCAAATGTCCCAAGGCCAAAGGTGATCATATTCTATTCAACCTAGAATACTAGCATCCTGTAATGACCTTCTGAGATCAAGAGTAAATTGCAAACATTACCAAAATACCAAAATTAGAGTTACAATTGGCATCACCAAAGTCTTAATGGCTAAATTTTCACAGCTTCAAATTATGTTACAGGAACAATAATTTCCCTTCACTGACATCTCTCGGATTGCTACTTTAGTCAGCATATTGCAAACTGACAACAGAAAATAGATGTTCACTTTCCAATGAAGTCAGTGAAGAAGCGAGATACTTAGGGGTAACTCATTTATTCCCTAACACTCCATTAGTTTCTCTGTTCTCTGTATGGTTTAAAAAAAAAACCCTCTGTATCAAAATGATTTATTATCAGCATAATTTTTCTGTTTTTTTCTTCTGAAATTTGGACTTGGTAGCATTGGCATTCTACTTTTATTTCATCCTCATAATAGGCAGGAAATTACAATGTAAGTTCTTTGCTAGAAAAGACTTGGGCTAAATGGGATTAAATATCTAAGAATCATATAGAGCTCTTGGTTTGCTTAATGGATAAATGCTGTTACACAAAAGAAGTCTGCAAAGATTGACATTGGTATTATAACTCATTTAATGTCTTTTATTCTGCATTATATTCTTTAGAGTTTTATAAATAAATATGAATTGGTTAAAAGAAATGCATTCTTCCATATGTATCTAATTGATGCCCTCTCTTTTAGTATTGCTACTATTAATCTATTTTTAATAAATATAAATATTCAAATATTCTCAATAAATGACTATATCCATGGACTTATAACTGTTTTCAGAATTATTAGCACCACATTTTTAAAATTTCATACTCTTCCTGATAAATAGAATTTAACCATATAAAGCACATAAAGATTAAATAGAGGTTGCAACAAGAATGATAACCTATATTTGAAGGTGGGTATTTAGATAATCAGATATTACCTATAAATCCCAATGACATGCTTTCTATGCACTATTGACATTGTCATGATGTTTATACATGACAAGCAATACAGTCATAGGACTACTGTGCAAAGTTCAGGGATTTTGTAAAGGACATTTAAGTGGACCTTTAACCTTTCAAAACTCAAAGACAATGCCTAATGGCAGATTTGGGCTGAATACTGAGATTAAAGCTTAATATTTGTGTATTTTAATATACATATTTCATTACATGTAATTGTGCATATATATAATAAAATAGGTGCATATTGCTAACAAATCATACTATATATGCAGCTTTATTTTCCTTTTCACTCATTTGTATTTTTATCAATTTATTAAATAAATTAAACTACTAATTCAGTAGTTGTATAATATCCCAATATCATGCTACATCACATTTTCTCAACTATTTCTTTATCACTGGTCTTCTCTGGATTTAAATTTTTCAATTATTTAGCCCATATTATTTTAACACTCAGAAAGACAAAGGTCTTTTTAAAAATCATATTAACACAAAATCCACTCAAATATTTATTAAAGAACAAAATTGTATATTCCATTTTAATTAACATATTAATTAAGATAAACTATTTAAAAAATCCAAAATAATTTTATATGTAAGGAACACAGAATGTGTTAAATGAGAAGACCAAACAATGGTTCTCTTTGAAGTCACTGTAAATCAGAATTTCAACCAGAGTCTTTGGAATACTTTTGTAATGGAGCAATGAAAGAAAGGGTAAGAGAGAAAAGAGAGATAAAGGGAAGGGGAAAAACAAATCCCTCATGACCAGATTTAGCACTGAGTGGAATTTCTATAAATTTTGCACCATTGATAAACTCAAGAAAATATATGCCATGTATTCTAGCTTCGTATTACTTTCACAGTGGATTGAATTAAAAATTGAAAGTTTCATCCAGTTTTGAATTAAAAATCTTCATTTGCTTTTCTTTTTACTTGTCTGTGCTTAAGACTCATACAGAGATTCAAGTTGTCAAATACAACACCTGTTATTATTGAAATGTGTGAGCATATACTCACTAGCACATGTGCATATATAATAGATGCTTAGGCAATAGATGGGTAAGTATGCATATATATATATATGCATATAAAGGCATATATGCATAGACACAAAATTTTTTGCTATTTAAGATGAAAACAAACGGGGAAGAAATATAGGAATCTATTTTCATTTTTATGTGCACAAGAATGTTTATGGCAGTTTACTTCATAGTAGTAAAAACTAGAACCAACCTAGAAGTCCCTCAATGGGTGAATAGGTAAACTAGTTAATCAAATTGTGGTTCATCCAGCTCATGGGATGCTATTTGACAATAAGGAGGAATGAGCAATTTGGCGATACTTGGCAATAAGGAGGATACAGGCAATACAGGAATTTAGAGTAAATTCTGAGCTTCATAAGAAATGGCAACTTCATATATTCAACCTAATTTTAAAAGGTGAACTGCAAAGAGCCTTTGATAAGATAGATGCAATTGAAAAAAAAGTACCTACTCAGCTGAGAATTAGATAAGAAAACAATCTTTTTTCTCCTTATTTAGTGAATCTTAATACCTCTGACAAAATTGCCATGGTATTTATTAAAAATGAAAATAATCCTAGGGGTGCCTGAGTGGCTCAGTTGGTTAAGTGTTCAACTTCATCTGAGGTCATGATTTCACAGTTCATAGGTTCAAGCCCCACATCAGGCTCTGTGCTGACAGCTCTGAGCCTGGATACAGTGTTAGATTCTGTGTCTCCCTCTCTCTCTGCCTCTCTCGTTAGCACTCTGTCTCTCTCCCTAAAAAAATTAACCTTAAAAAATTAAAAAGAATAATAATATAAAATAACCCAGAACTATGTCACAGAAATCAATGCCCAGGAAAATACTGCAGCTTAATGGAAATAGGACCTTCACTATCTTTTAAAATATGTGTTTTGTGATATAGATATTTAAAACTTTTATAACCCACAATATTATTTTCTTACATTTTGAATAATCCAATAATCTTTACATTATGAGCATAAGAAATGTTCAAAATGTCTTTCTAAAATGTGTGTGTGTGTGTGTGTGTGTGTCTGTTTAATGGGACGAAGGGTACTTAATTCTCTATTATCAAATAAGCATTCAAACTAGCTGTCCTGTTTTGCCCCCTGCTCCTTACTGATGATGTAACTGCTCCCTCACTGGTGACTGAGTTTCTCAGGAAAGACATACAAAGTGAAGGAATGGAATGCTAAGCCTAGCTTACTAAACCCTTGTTTAACTTTAATAAAAGAATATTTTGGAAGTACCTGGGTGGCTCAGTCAGCTAAGTATACAATTCTTGATTTCGGCTCAGGTCATGATTTCACAGTTCATGAGATTCAGCCCTACATCTAGCTTTGCACTGAATCTTTGCAGTGAATCGGCAGAGCCTGTTGGCGATTCTCTCTCCCTCTCTCTCCCCCTGCCCCACTCTTACTCGCTCTGTCTCCCTCAAACTAAATAAATAAACTTCCTTTAGAAAAAGGATATTTTGGCTACCTGAATCAGGATTCAAGCAATACTTGTGCACTCAAACTGTGGGCCTCCTCACCCTACCTCACCCTAGGAGCTTATTGGTGCCAATGCTATTTATAGAGGTGTTATGATTGTTAACTAGGAGAGGTAAAAGTGGAAGAAGCAAAAATGTGGGAGAAGTATGAACACAGCAGTGACATGAAATCTCTGATTAACCTCTTGGAGTAGGTTTACTACAGAAAAGGATTAGAAGCTGATATGCCTGATTTGTGAGATAATTTGAGACAGGTTAATGTGAGAGCTGAGAGAGTAGAATGATTTTGTGATCACTGTGGATGCTCTGTAAAGCACAGGACACAAAGACAGACCTGAATGAGACTTAGTTTTTCAGACAGAACCACTTACTTACTCCCTGAATGGAATCCAAACTACTCTGGCAAACCAGGAGGCAAATCATCCACGACTGGCTTAAGCACTGGCACTTTCAGGGTAGACGCCTCTTTCTAGTTATACTGTGGACTTCTGATGTGTACCAGCAGAGAGGTAGCAAGAAAAGAACATCGTAGCCCTGTAAGGAAACTGCAGAAAGTCTTTGCTTTGAGAGTATCTGATGAGGGTGTGTGGGGGTCGGTGTGTGTGGGCATCCCAGAACTAGGTAGAGGACATTTTGAGAAACAAACAATATTCCTATTTGGATTTCAGAACCAGTTGGAAAGGGCTTAATAAAAATGCAGCACATATGTACCTAATAGCTATTGCTGAATGACATTTAGGATGGTTTTTTTTGCAGCCATGAGGTCAAAATATGTTGAACTCTGCTTTCTGTTGAGTTTTATTACTGCCATGTTCCTTAAACTGTTTTTGCATTACTTAGAAAAATGCTGAATCTCTTGTCCATCTTTATTAAGGTTATGCTTTGGTTACTGAGGAAAAGACCAGTACTTCTGGCATAGGCAAATAGTTTCATATAATAATACATGCCCTCCCAATAATATGCAATGACATGAAAAATGACATTGGTGAGAAATTATTCTAATTTTCCCTAGAGAACTGCATAGTTTTCGAGATATGCTAGATTTCTGCTTCAATATTATGAGTAGCTAGGAACTGGATTATACCACCCGTCTTCTTCAACACAACAACTAGATTCCTGATACGATGCAGGCTCAGGGGCGCCTGGGTGGCTCAGTCAATTTAAGCATCCAACTTCGGCTCAGGTCATGATCTCACGGTTCGTGGGTTTGAGTCCCGTGTTGGCCTCTGTGCTAATAGGTAGCTCAGAGCCTGGAGCCTGTTTCAGATTCTGCGTCTCCCTCTCTCTGAACCTCTCCTGCTTAAGTGCTCTCTCTCTCTCTTTCTCTCTCTCTCTCTCTCTCAGAAATAAATATAAAAACATTAAATTTTTTTTAAACAAAAGATGCAGGCTCAGAGGCATCTTTAGTTTCATTGGAGAAAGGACGGATTTTCAGGGTCACCTCACCAACTGACAACAAACAGAATGATTAACTAGAAATGAGTCTGGAGGCACAAAGAACCTGCGCTCCTAACACCTTCAGACAAAGTGTATCTCTGAGTCATGTAGAAGATTCTAGAAGCTGGTCCCTAAAATGTGAAAACCAGGATTTTAGTATTGGGAAGTTGGTGTAGGGGAATCCAACTGAGAGAGAGTCAATGTGATGGGAAGCGAACCTAGATCTGTGGGTAACAGTGAGGAGGGAGCTTGTATCAAGACAGAGTAGCAAACCAGTAAATACATGGACCATTGGATCACTAATGACAAAGGCAGCCAATTCTGAGACTCCAAATCTGATGCAAAAGCCTCCAAAGAGGCCTATGAGATAAAGGGTAGGACTCCTCCCCAATAATACATACAAGGACAGAAGTGAGACCAAGGCCCTTTGAAGGAAAGAATCCCTCATTAGCACCTCATTGACAGCAACCTATGAAAGGACAGATTTAGAAAACCAAGTGCTAAGGATGTTAAAACTCTGAGAATTTCTGTGGATGAAATATTGAAGAAATAAAGATGAAATTGCAAAAATGAACACAAAGACAAGAAAATTTTCACAAGTAAGAATATAAACTAAAAAACAATAGACTTCCAGGAGGAAAAATATACAATGATGAAAGTCAAAATCTCAAAACACAGGTTAAATGTACATCAGAATAGACACATTTGAGAAGAGAATTAATGAACTACAAGGTCTAATTTATCTAGTATATGTCAGAGATAAGGAAATGGAAAATATGCAGGTTTAGAGCAAGACAATCTCAGAAGATGGAAATGAAAAAGAGGAAATAAAACTATTTTGTAAAGAGATGATGGATACAATTTTTCTAGAAATTATTTTTAAAAAACCATGAATCCACAGATCCAGGAAGCATAACAAACAAGGAATCCATATATGACCACAAAGAAATAAAATTTTTTTGAAAACTTCAACTGAAAATCTTTCATGTTAGTGAAACGATAGCTCTCTCTGCACATTTTTTTACTGAAGATCTAAAAGATAAGTTTCAGATGCCAATCTGTATGAACAACCTTTCTTATAAATACTGATGAATATACACAATATAAAATATTAATCAAACTAAAGGAAACACATTAAAGATACTATGCCATGGTTTAAAAAGTAATAATCTTCATCTTAATCACAACTTGTACACAAAAACTTACTCAAAATGAATAGATCTAAATGTAAAACTACAAAAGCTTTAAGAGAAAATCTTTATAAATGAGCTTGACAACAGATTTTAAATATGACACCAGAAGAAAGATCCGCCTAAGAAACAATCGATAAATTGGACTTAAAATAAATAACATTTTTGTTGTATAAAATACACTATATAGAGAGTGAAAAGTCAAGCTATGGACTGGTAGAATATTCTTGCACATCATCGTTATTTGACAAAGGCCATGTCTCCAGAACATATAAAAAACTCTTAAAATTCAACCTTAAAAAATAAAATATCCAATTTAACAAATAATCAAAAGACTTGAACAGATACTTAGCAAAAGAGGATATACAGATGAAAAAGGAACACATGACTTTTAATGTCTTTTTTTTTTAATTTTTTTTTTATTTATTTCAGAGAGAGAGAGGGAGGGATCATGACCAGAGGAGGGTCAGAGAGAGAGAGACACAGAATCTGAAACAGACTCCAGGGTCCGAGCTGGCTGTCAGCACAGAGCCCGACGCCGGGCTCGAACCCATGAACCATGAGGTCATGACCTGAGCCGAAGTCCGATGCTTAACCGACTGAGCCACCCAGGCACCCCAGGAGCACATGACTTTTAAACATCATTAACCATTAGGGAGTGTAGATTAAAACTATAATGAGCGACCAGAGTGGCTAAATAAAAAACAACAGTGATAACACCACATGTGGGTGAGGATAGAATAATCAAATCACTCATTTGTTGCTTGTGGGACTAGAAAATGGTATGTCACTCTGGAAAGTAATATGTGGTTTCTTACAAAGCTAAATATTTGCTCAGCATATGACCCAACCATTGCACCTCTGGTTATTTACACCAGAGAAATGAAAATTCATATTAACACAAATACCTATTTATAAATGTTCATAGCAGCTTTATCCATAATAGCATAAAATGAGAAACAAGCCAAATTTTCTTCATCGAGTGAATAGTTAAACAAACTGGGAAGTAGCCATACACAGAATATTACTCAGCAATAAAAAGGAATGAACTGTTGATACATGCCATAACTTGGATGGATCACAGGGAATTATGTTTTAAATGGCCAATCTTAAAATGTTACATACTACATTATTTCACTTATATACCCTTGGAATGAAAAAGTGGTAGAGAGACTATAGAGAGATAAGTTGCCAAGAAGTAGGGAATAGAAGAAGGAGGAAGGTAGCTGTGGTTAATAAAGGGTAGATCAGGAAATTTTTGCAGTGGGACTCTTCTGTGTCTTGACTATGGTGATAGTCACATAAATCTACACCTGAGCTAAAAATTACATCAAATTACATACATAATTGAGGGATGTAAAACTAGTGAAATCTGAATAAGACAGTTTATTTATTTGATGTGTTCAACATTCTATTTAATTAATCAATGCCTTTCAAGTTTCAGGTTGTGATATTACTATATAGTTATGCCAGACAGTTACCACTGGGGAAACTGGATGAAGGATTTATTGTGATCTCTTTTTTATTTCTTACAAGCACATGTGAATCTACAATTATTTCAAAACAAAAGGTTAAAAGATGTATGCATACAATTAAAAAAACACAATGAGATACCATCACACTATTAGAATGACTGAAATAAAAATACTGTACTGACATCTCATGCCAGCAAGGAGACAGAGTAACTGAAATTCTCTTATACTGCTGGTGAGATTATAAAATGATATAGTTACTATAGAAAGAGTTTAGCACTTTCTTATAAAGTTAAACATACACTCCCCATATAACTCAGCAATTCCATTTCTGTATATTTCCCCCAAAGAAATAATTGTTTATGCTCACACAAAAACCTATACCTGGATGTTTACAGCAGCTATATACATAAGTTCTAAAAATGGACAATTCACATGTCTTTCACTGGGTGAATGAGCAAGACCATCACACTATACTTTGGGCCCTTTTGAATCCTTTGGATGAATCATAAAGGCTTTTGCTTTGGATAAGCAAAAGATGCTAGCCTCAAATCTTTGCATATGATCCCATTTCTATAGAATTCTGCAAAAGACAAAACTAGAGTGGCAAGACTGTACTGGTGATTTTTAGGAGCTAGTAGGGAGAGGACATGTCACTACAAAGGGACAGCATGAGAGAAATTTGGGGGGTGACAAAATGCACCCTGATTATGGTAATGCTCATATGGAATGATGTAATTGATAAAATCCATAGAAGTGTGTCCAAAAAAGGTTAATTACATTGCATTTAGTTTGAAAACACAAAGCTATTAAGTAATAATGGTTTCCGGGTTGGTCAACTTTATCTAAATGTTTTCATGTGTAGCAGATCCCCAGTATCATTCTTTCAAGTCCAACCAGGGAAATCAACAGGTATCTGAACACAGAAGACTCATCACTACATGTCACTGAATGATGTCCAAGCATTTTTTTGCTAGGAATTCCTAAATACTGTTAGGTAGAAGCTAGATACAAGAAGTGGAAGGAATGCCAGAGGCAGAGTCCCAAGTCCTTGAGGGTGGGAATGACAGAGACATGGGCTGGAGACAAGGATGGTGATAAATAGGTTACACATTAGGAACGTGAAGGCACAACATCCTGACCTTGTGGCTTATAGACCACTAGTTAAGAGAATGCCCCACCTCTTCTACCTCTGCCCCAGGGTAACCCCTATACTCATTATAGTGAGTTTGCATTGCAGTTACAGCCTTCTCCTTAAGTAGAAAGGCTTCTGGGACTGTTCTGGTACAAAGCTTGTCGGTCAAACCTTCCCCCTCAAACCTGCAGACAGAGTCCCCCAAGTAATTGGAATCAGCCCCCACTAGAGACCAACTCCACCCATCCCAGAGAGACCCAATAATGTCCAATCCCAAAACAACATAGGGATCTCTTCTACCTCAAGGAAACTGCCCACTCTTCCTTAGAGAATGTAGTGTTATTTTAATAAAACTGTTTCCTACTTTTACTTTGGATGTGGATTCCTAAGTCTTTATCTCCGTTTTAAGACCCAAGGCACAACACTTTTTGCATTAACAATACTCTTTTCTTCTCCCAAAGTCCTGTCTTCTTTAAAAATTATACTTGCAAACCACTAATATCAGCCCCAAAACATAACCTTTTAATACAGAAGATAGCTCTAATGTTTCTACAGCTCTTTTACATTCTCTTTTCTGTTGCATTGGTTTGTACTGTCTCAGCAGACCAGCAACAGCTATCAAAGAATCAAAAATTCTCAGGTTTGGGAAAACATTCATTTAAAATATTTAGAATACTATAAAAAATAAAAAAATAAATGATATAATTATCCTACCAGTACTTGAGTATCTTCTGAATTAACACACTAAGTGAAAGTCTCTGAAGAGTACATGCATTAAGGCAATATCTTCCCTACTGATATCTCTGTTAGAAAAAATTTTTTAACATTAATTCAAGAAAGTCATCAAATATTTATTGAGCAACTATCAATTGTTGGCACTTCTTTAAATTTTTAAAGTGCTTTCCAGGAAGCACTGTTCATTCAGTAAATGTATTTATGGACTTTAAATTGTCTATTTGTTTTAGCCACAGTTCTTTGAGAGAGGTATGGTGAAGCCAGAGGCATATCAAGGGAGACAGAAGCTGCGAAGAGTTTTCTCGTGTTGCTTTTGCTACTTTTGTTATCATAGGACTCTCAGTTCCCTGGAGAGAAACAGCATAAGGCCACTTAGTGAAGTACCCTAAGTTAAGTCACAAGACAGAGGAAGGGAGGGAAACCATAAGAAGCATCCTTATTGTGGTTACCAATGGAAGGGAAGGGTGAACAGGTTTCAGATTGGCGAATTTGAATTATTTCAGCTGGGTTCTAGAAAGAAGGGCTATCCCTGAGTGTCTAGAGCCTGCCCCTGGGGCAATTAAGATGAATGCACAGTGACCAGCAGTGTGAGAGCCTGATAAGGAAAGTGATTGAGGATGTTCACTTAATTGGCTACTCAAGAAGAGGAACTGATCAGCCTCTGGAAAGAGCCTCAAAACAAGGTCAAGACAGCATTTAACAAACAAACCAACAAATAAAAAACACCATATTACAATTATCAGGCACTTTATCAATTATGAGGAATTCTCTAGGTTTTCTTTTCAAATTATTAAGATTCCCATAACTTTCCAAGAATCCCAATAACACCATCCTGGTTCCATTTTCCACTGATCTTCACATGCAACATTATATCTTCTGAACCATCCCCCCTACTTACCACACTTACCCACCCCCTTATCCTCCTCCTCAACACAGCACCTAGGACAATCCTTATAAAACATAAAATCATTTAACTCCTCAGCTTATAGTGTTTAGTGGCTTCCCATTTCTTTGGGAGTAAAATCCATTGTCCTTTGCATGGTTGACTAAATGCTACACCACTGGCCACACCCAAATATTCTCAGTAACTTTCTAACCTCATCTTTTATTATTTTCTTCTTAACTCATTCCTCTCTAGTAACAAGGGTGCCCATGCTTCTATCTCAGGCCCTTTGCACTTGCTGTTCCCTCTTTCTGAAATATACATCCTCTAGGTATCTTAATTGCATATTCTCTGATCTCTTTCCATTCATTATTCAAACATCAACTTCTCATGAAAACTTACTCTACCAGTCTTTTACAAAATTAAATACAACCCAACACTTCCCATCCCTTATCTTCCTTTATTTTCCTCTATAATACATCCCACCTAACATACAGGTGAGGATGAACAAGAATATGAAAAACTTGGACTCAGGTACACTAACCAGGAAACTATTGCAATGGCTGGAAAAATAATTGAAAATGAAGACTGTGGCAGCTACAGAGGCATTACATAGAAAAGAGCAATTGCAAGCCATGTTGAAGAGATCAAACATTCAAAAGATAAAGAATTCGTGATCAATTGAATATAATGATAAGAGAAGAGAAAAATAGATCATTTACTAATTTCTGGATTTGGTGATTTGGCATATGATGCTACCAGTTCCAGAAATTCAAACTACAAAAGAAACAACTGGATTTGGGAAAGGGGATGTTAATAGGTTCCATATAAGCAATATTGAGCTTCAAGTGACATTGGAACATTCTGAACAGAGATTCTCAGTAGGATATATTGATCTAGAACTTGTTAAAATAAACCATACTGGACTGGATTTCCAGATTAGGGAAAAGAAGCTAGCTCAAGTTCTGAAACAAGAAGCCAAAGTAGAATAAGAAAAGAATAGCAGAGAGGGAAAGAAAGGATAGGCTAGAGAAGAGAAGAGGAGACAAGGATGAGATTTCAGTAATATCCAAGATTTAGGATTAAAGCAAAGAAAAAAGGAACTGTAAAAGCAAAGAAATAGGAAGGGGCATTCAAGCAAGAGAAAACAAGAAAATTTTTAAGAGAAGGTGGAAGTCAACAATCTCAAATGTCTCATGGGAAATAGATACTTGAAATTTAACCTCCCGTGGCCATTGGATTTTGTCATTAGGAGCTCACTGGGGATTCCTGATGAGTGCTACCTCTATTCTCTGGAATCATATAGAAAATAGAATCCATTACTTTCCACACAAAATCCTTTCAAAGAACTGAAATAAGCTATGTAAGGCTATTTTTTCTTGAGGTTTTCTTCTCAAAACTAAATATGTTTGGGAGCTTCAATTTGCTAAAAAACTGCACTTGAGTTTTACTCTGGCTACTCCCATTTATATCTCACAGCACCTAGTTGAGTGTTTAACAGCAATGAACAGTTGTTGAATCTTCAACAATTTTGCCTGAAATGGCCTCTACATTCTCCAACAATGAAGGCTTGGTTTTAAAAAGGAGAATGGTTTAATCTGATAGTAATTAAACTGTGAAAAGTTAAAAAGTCTATTAAAAAATGAAAAGGAATTGCTTGGAGGTTAAAATTATAAAGGCAAGCCCATTAGTGATTCCTTGATTACCTTAATTTGTCTAAAAAAGGGCTCCAATTTAGTATAATTAAAATAATGTGTAAATGCATTCCCTGTATCACTTCTATTTAAATAAAAGGTCACAATGTCTCTTTTTTACAGACAGATTGCTTCTTAATATTCTATACACATAGATATGTTCTGAGACCCCATTAGATGTCTGAAATCACAATAGTACTAAACTCTATGTGTACTATGTTTTTTCCTAATAATACATACCTGTGATAAAATTTAATTCATATATTAGGCACAATAAGAGATTAACAACAGTAGCTCATAATAAAATGGAACAATTATAATAATATACTGTAATGAAGATTATATGAATGTAGTCTCTCAAAATATCTTCTTATTGGCTATACTCACCCATCTTCTGATAATGATGTGAGGTAATAAAATGCCTACCTGATGAGATGAAGTGTGGTGCATGACGCAGACACTGTAACATCGTTTTAAGCTACTACAGACCTTCTGACCATATGTCAGGGGAGAATCGTTTGCTTCTGGATCACAGAGGACCACGGGTGACTGAAACCACAGAATGCAAAACCGTGGATAAGGAGGGACTAATGTAATCATAAAGGAAATTTGTTAGGTGCTTTTAAAATTACAGAGGACAAATTGTTGAACAAATAGTCTATTATATACGGGCAACACAAAAGTGGCTTTCCATTTATTTGTGGTGAGTATATAAAGAAAATTCTTGCAAGTAATGAAGGAAAACTTGATGAAGTGAGATATTTGTATACTATGTTAGTTTATCTAAAATTAAAGTATACATTCAAAGGGATTTGGGAATGTTAAATTATTTTACATGCCTCATGATTTTATAATGTATATATTACAAGCTACTATTACTTTTGGCTAAAACACTTATGACTCACTTTAAGTGAATTAGACATACTCACTATTCTGAAGAGCTGGATTTCTGTGCATTTACTACAGCAAAACTGCTTAGTAAAGGAGATTATAGTTTATTCTGAAACATAAAATCAAATAAAAATAATTCTCAGTGGCTACCTCTAGAGATTGCATTATTGCGCAAACTCAGCTAAACTGGAACTCCAGTTCCCAGAGTTCCCTTCCCTGTATTGGTAGGACAGACCCTGTAAGAAATTTGCATGAAATCTGTAAGGTGGAAGTGAAGCAGCTGCCATGTTTACACTTGCAAATTCAGTGTAGTGTTAAATCTATTGCAGATCAAGTGAGTTATTGGGGGTCTCCTCCTAGGGTGATCAACATTTATGATTTAACTGAGATTGTCCCAGTTTCTGTTACCATAAGTCTTTTCTCCTGAGAACACCCCCAGTCCTGAGAAAATCAGGAGAGTTGGTGGCCCTATTCCTGATCTGCCTTGATGAGACTCATCTTCAGCCCAAACTGACTTGAAGTTGGACTGAACTTCTTTAGTTTCTCTGACTCCTGGCGTAGTTAGCTTGGTGAAGAAAGGCACTGGCTTTTCCAACAGGTCACCTAGTCATCAAAATTAGAGAAAAATAAAAAATAAGATGAGGGTTCCAGTTTGACCTTATCTTCAAGGTGATCATTGAAAATTTCAGTTTGCCTTTGTTTCTCCCCTCCTTCAGGTCTGACTCTTTTTTAGTACTGCCTGCTCCACTGCCTGCCTAGTTGCCTACAGACCTAGAAATATACACAGAAATAACAGCCATGGTAAACTGCTTACCCAGATCTCATGAGTGCATCATGCTAAATCCCTATAATAAGCCCCTTACTCCACATCACTTCTCTGCTTCTCTGCTCAATGATTGATATACCACCAATGGTTTTGTTCAGTCATCACCTAGAGAATAAATACGGATAGCTTTTTTAGCAGTAATAATCATTATTCCTTACATCAGTGTACTATCGTATATTTACTAAGTACTTATATACATATTACTCTATTTGTTACAAAATTGGAAAGTAGAACTTAAATTACTATATCCATTATGAAGAAGCATGTGAAATATAACTTTACTCTTTTTTGTTATTAATAATTTCTCTTCTCTAGAAGGTAATTAAAATGGCCATTTAGCAGGACATTTACAATATATAATCATTTCTACCATTCTCAAGAGTCAATGTATATAACTCGCACACAGGTAACCAAATTGTGAATAATCAACTTATAATAGAGAATCTAACTTCTGGTTCAGCAGTTAAATCGACTTATTTATTCCAAATTGCCTGAATTCCTGTCCAAGTTAACTAGTAAGTTTTTTCTTTCCTTTTTTTTTTTTTACTAATAAGCTTAAGTACCTATGAAAAAATTGATTATTGACTTAGACCATGAGCTATTACCCTTAATTTGAGATCTTTATGCCAATATCCTTGTTTTAGCTTTGAATATTTTTTTCTTAGGCATTAACACTACACTTAATTTGGACTTCTCTCATCCATTTTTATAACACAGCTATTTAATAGCAGTTTTTCCTTTTTGGCTTCTCATTTACCCTGTGTTCTCCTCCTGCATGACCACTGCCTAAGTCAAATTGTTCCTTCCTGTGTAAGCTTAAGGTCTCTCCCATGAATTCTATAGCTTATCTTACGATATCTATTATTTCCCCACATATATAAATGGTGATGTTGTTCATATGCCTTACACCTAAAGCCAGAATAAAGGCAAAACATAATGTGCTTACTATAGATACAGAAAAATAATTTGGTAAAATTAAAACTCATTATATATACATACATATAGAATAGAAAGACCTACCTTAAGCTGAAATTTGCTCTCAGAAAACAGAATTAGAAAACCCAGCTATTACTGTCAGTGTCACAATGTTCTGGAGGTACAGACCAGCGCAATAAGGCAAGAGAAAAAAAGAAGTAATAAAACTATTATTATTTACAAAACATTGTAATTACTTACATAGAAAAATCAAATATATGAACCAAGGAACTATTAAAAGTAAAAATTAATTTGGTAATATTGATTGAAAAAGATCAATAAGCAAAATCAATTACATCTCTTTATGCTAGCAACAAAGTTTAAAAATAAACCTTGAAAACAATATCATTCATAAATAGTGTCAAGAACATTACATGTTTGACAATAAATTTAACAAAAGTTATGCAATCCTCTACTAAAAAATATAAAATATTACTCAGAGACATTAATGGAGGCCAAAATTAAATGGAGAAGCATGCTATTTTCATGGATTGGAAGACTCAGTATCATGAAGATGTTAATTATTCTCAGATTGGTCTATAAATTCAGTGTAATCACAACCAAATCATACAAGGCTCTGTATCTGTGTGTTGCACATTCATGAGCTTACATGTGTTTGGATGTGTAAACTAACAAACAGATTCTAAACTTTATATGTAAATGAAATGGGTCAATAATAGTCAAGAAAATTTTGAAGAAAAAAAAGCTGGAGGATTAACACTACTAGTTACAAAGAAATATTAAGTTATTGCAATGTTAGATAAGAAGACCAATGGAACACCACAGAAGGTATAAGAAAAGAACTACCCATGCATGGTTACTTGATTTATTTTTTTTAAAAAGTGATCTTGAAGTACATTGGATCTTTTCAATAAATGGTGTCATCAATTGGAAAAAATGAGTTTTAACAAATCTATTTTAGATGTATGATTGCCCTAATTCACAAGTGTATAATAGTAAAATTTCTAAGAGATATCAAAGGAAAAAACCTTATGTCCCTGCAGTAGGGGAAAATTTCTTGAACATCAAATTGAAAGAATGAACCATCAAGAGAAAAATTGGCAAGTTGCATTACATTTAAATGAAGATGTTTCTGTTTACCACAAGAAAAAATTAAGAGCGAAATGCCCAACAAATAAATGTTTAAAAAGTTTCTAATACAAATATCTGATATACTGCTAGTATCCAGATATATGAAACACAGTGAAATATGAAAATGAAAGATGATCAACAGAAATATGAGCAAAAGACTTGAATAGACACCTCCCAAACTCCAAATAGCCAGTAAGAAAGTTCTCAGCCTTATTATTTATTGGAAAATATAAATAAAGTCACAAGATACTGTAATACACCTAACATACTTATAACACTTACATGCTCACATATTGTTGACTATGTGCCAGGTAATATTCTTAATGATTTACATACATTAAGTTAATTAATATGCACAATAATATACTATTATTATCATCCCTATATTTCAGAGAAGGGAATGAAGTCAGAAAAGGGGTAAGAAATCAAACATAAATTGAGTAAGACCTTTAAAATCTATATAATCTTTTTTCAAGAGTAATAAACAAGATTTAACAACTCTAAAATATCTCCTATTCTTAGGTTGAAAGATATGAAATATATATATATATATAACTTTTTTAATAGGCTTCATGTCCAGTACAGAGCTCAATGCAGGCCTTGAACTCATGACTCTGAGATCTAGACCTGAGCTGAGATCAAGAGTTGGATGCTTAACTGACTGACCCACCCAGGCCCCCTGATATGAAATATATTTTTTCTGAGGATTAATATAGAATTTTCATGCAATTCAAATTAAAACCTCACAGTTTTGTTTTATTTTGCTGGAAAATGATAAAAGTCATCTTAATATTAATAAGAAAGAAAAGAAATCATTAGAACAACCATGAAAAGTATGAAATGATGTGTGAATGACTTAATCATGAAGAACTTGAATTATGAGATATCAGAGAATTCTATAAGACCGAATTTATAGTACTCAGGATAGACAAATGACTAGACTAGAAGAGAAAATGTACAAATAGAGAATTTAGTAAGACTATGGTAGGCAGAATCTAAGGTCTCCCTCAAATTTCCAATCTCCAAATATACACACCCTGTATATTCCCCTCCCACTGAGTATAAGCAAGACTTATGAAAATGCCAAGATTTCATTCCCATGACTTGGTTACATTATATGGGAAAGGGACTTTTCAAATGTAACTAAAATTCTTAATCAGTTGATAATTGAGTTAAAATCAAAGGGGACATTATCATCTGTGAGTCTGACCTTTCAGGACTACTCTGCTGGGAGAGATTGGAAGTGGGAAAGATTATCTTGCTGCCCTGGAAGAATCAAACAGACATGTTGGCAACTGCCTATTGAGGAGGCACATGTCAAGAACCTGAGAATGGCTTTTTAGGAGTTTAGAACAACCCGCAGGTGACAGCTAGCAAGAAAATGGTGACCTGTTTTATAAATATAAAGAATTAAATTCTGTCTAAATCAATGAGCAGAGAGAAGGATTCCATTTCTCAAATGACATCAAGACCCCAGCCAACACATTAATTATAGCCTGATGAGACCCTAAGAAGAGTAGTTGCTAATTTCATGCATGGACTCCTGACTCACAGAAACTTTAACATAATAAATATGCATTATTTAAGCTGCTAAATTGTTCATAATTTGCTATGAAGCAATAAGAACCTAACACAATGACAAAACTGATATTTCAATACAATGTAAAAAGGTTTTTTGTTTAGTAAGTTGTACTGGAAGATCATATCTGAAAAAAATATAAAATTTGATTCTTATCTCATATGTTTAAAATACATTTAAAATATTATAATAAAATGTGTAAAAAAATACAAAAAAAAAAACACTCTCTGCACAATTTGCTGGGGAAACATTCTTAATCAAAAGAGAAAACCCAGGATCTACAAAAAGGAAAAAAAGGGACACCTTGGTGGCTCAACTGGTTAAGTTTCTGACTCTTGATTTCAGCTCAGGTCATGATCTCATGGTCTTAAGATCAAGCCTCATGTCAGGCTCCATGCATGGAGCCTGCTTAAGATTCTCTTTCTCCTTCATCCTCTTCCCCTCCCCTGCACATGCTTTCACTAAAGAAAGAAAAAGAAAGAAAGAAAGAAAGAAAGAAAGAAAGAAAGAAAGAAAGAAAGAAAGAAAAGAAGAAAAGAAAGAGTTGAATTTATCCAAATAAATGTATAAAATCTTTGCATGGCAAAAGTCATGATCAAATTAATAGACAAGATCAGATTTGGAAAAATATTACAAAACATAGTATCAAAATATAATAAGTAAATATATATTGAACTCATAAGCTAACAAGAAAAGGACAGAACCTAATAGAAAATGAACAAAGGAAAAGGAATAATTAGCAGAATAACAGCAAATACAGCAAACATTCTAACTCACTACAAAACAGGGAAACAAAAATAAGGAAAAAGATATTACAAAAGAAAATCTTTTTAAACATAAGACCTAATACTTATAAGGATATAAGGAAAAACTTAGTTTCACTGGTAGAAATGTAGATTGTTCTGATAATATGGAAAAACTAAACTGGTAACGTCTCTTGAAACCTCGGAACAGAACAAGCTTACTCTTGAGAAATTAACTTGAAAAAATAAAAGCATCCACGTGTAAACATACAAGTAATCAAAGGATATGAGTGGTTGATTTTTACTAATGTGCTTTTTGATTTTTTTACAACTGACTTGTATTACTGTTACAATTTGGAAAGCTGTGAGTAAGGAATATCATTAGAAAAAGGAGAAGAAGAGTAGCTGATATTTATATAGTACTTAATATGTGCTAGCTACTATAAACATTTTATATATAAATATATATTAATTCATCTTTTCAAACATCTTAGAAGGTAAGTACTAACATTACTTTGAAATATGAGTTGTTCAAGAACATACAACTAACTTCTAGAGAATATAGACCCAGGAAGAAAGTCTGATTTCAAAATCTTTACTCTTAACCAAAATCTACACACTATTGTACTACAAGCAAAAGATGGGAAATGAGTCCTTTAAGAAACCCCAAAACAGAATGTTAGAGCCTAGAATGGTAGTTGATATGTTTTAGTGTAAATATCTTGTTACACATTAAACTCCAACAGGCAAGAGATTTGAAGACAGACATCTGTGTTACAAATATGAAATGTCAAAGATGATTTCTAAAATGAACTTTCAGGGACACATGGGTAATTCAGTTCATTAAGCATCCTATTCTTGATCTCTGCTCAGGTTGTGATCTAATGGTTGGTGGGGTCAAGCCCCACAGTGGGCTCTGCAATGACGGTGTGGAGCCTGCTTTGGATTCTCTCTCTTCCGTCCCCATGCATGCTCGCACTCTCTAGTGCTCTCAAAATAAATAATTTTTTTTTTTAATGAACTTGAAGTTCCCAAAAGTATACTACATCCATGTCAAGAAGACCAAACCAAAAATTAATAACTCTTAGTACAAATCCCTGGAATCATGCTGAAGTTAATTTGGCTATCCCTCCTATTTTAGGAAACAGAGAGCTGAGATTAATGTCCAGCTGAGATGGGTTTCTTATAAATGTACTTGCTGTCAACTTTTCCAGATGGAAAATTGGAATAAATACACACAAACTGAACACAATAAAACAAAGAGAATCTCTTACAATTTATCAGACTTGAAATATTTGATAAACAAAATTTAGGGCATCTCTTCAAAATTACATGTAATCATGAACTGTAGGAAAGAAATGGAGAGTGTGAAATCTGTGTGGACTTAAATCATGACACCTCCCTCAAAATATAATTAAGCATAATATCTTGAAATAAAATTTCAACACAGCATCAAATCTTTGATCACTACTTAATGCCAAGGGATGTTTTCTTTATTAAAAATGATTACTCAGGCATGACTTAAATAATTTATGTAGGAAAAAGTATAAACCAAAGTTAAATCCCATAGATATTTGTATGTCCTTCCATGTTAATGTTATGGGAAGAGAAAAAAGCTAAAAAATATTTAAAATCCTATTCTAACCTACTGCTCAATTTTCCCTCTTAATAATAGTTAGAAGAAATTCTGTACCACATTTCATGCTAGCTGTATTTTTAAGACAAGCATTGAAACTTTATCTGTTCTCTCTGGGGTATCCTTAGGCCCTCTCATGGAAATATAAGAGAGAAATTCCTAGAGGGATAGTTAGCACCAAATTCTGTTCATATATACATCATTACCTTTTTCTAAGTGCATTCTTCAAATTGGCTTTGGTACTGGACTTTAATGAATGAATTCATTTCTTTCTAAGGAAATGAAATAATTGTTCCCTTGACTAAGAGCAATCTGACATCTGTTTCACTACTTAATGCAACTGATATTTAGAAATTATTAAGTTTGGTAATTTTTATACCATTAGTAAGTGACCATCAAGCCACAACAGAGGAAAATGCCCACTTGTCAACAATTTGATCATTCCTTTCTGGTAGAATGTCTTGTCTCTGCTTAGGGTTACTTAATTGTAGTTACAGAAGAGCCAAGCTCAGCAGGAAGAGAACTCCTCACAATTCCAAAGAAATTCAGCCCAGTCTTTTTAGCTGTGACATGTGTTTCAATTAACACCAATTACCACAGAAGCAATTGGTGAATAGGGAAGTGATTATCAGTGCATAATGATTGTTATGTTGGATCATGTGGGATTTTTTTCATAGGTAAGGAAAACAGAAGAGAGGGAATAGAATTAGAACCTTTATCAGGAAAGGAAATATCCCTCAGCCTGGCTGCTGCAGACAGGAGGCATTTCATCTGTATTTTAATAGCTCCTTCCCAGAGGTCTCCCAACAGCCTCAAAGGATTTTCCTGTGCTCACAGCTCCATCTGTGCCCAACTTCTCCCAATGGCCATAAGCCAATATTTCCAATCAATTGCATTTGAGAATTTTTTCATCCCTTGAGCACCCAACTGTCCACACTGTCCAAATTATCTTCAGAGCCCCAATTATTGTCCCTTCAGGGATCTGGATATAAAGTTACATGGGTTTTCAGTGATCTGCCTCTAAAATTATTTTCCCATAGGCCCTATTATGTGTGAAAGCAAGCTCTTTTGTATATACTGTGCTATAGCATAATCCCTCTATTGCTAAAAGACCTCTAATGGGGAACTAATCATTAGAGTTTATTTATTATAAAGAGATAATATAGTAATATTCACTAAAACAAAAATTGTGCTTCTTTCAGAGGGCTATGTATAAAAATGATCACTCAGGAGACATTTGCCATCAAATAATTTGCTTTATTTAATGAGGTAAGGCCTATATTTAACCGCAAAGAATATACTAGAAATATATAGTACTGTGGATACATTGCTTTCTAAGTTTTAGTCTGATGGCTGACATATATGCCAGATACTAGAATGTGATCTATAGCACACGATCACCAAGGCAGGCTTGGATCCTCAATGGGCTCTGGCCATCTTAAACAACATATATTTTGGGAGGTGGTATAAAATGGTGATCAATCATTGGCCATTTCTCCCAAAATTAATCCCTCCTCTAGATCAAGACTCCAGACATCACAGAAAATTTTGCTACTCTGATATAAGACAGCTGTTCTCAAAAGGAGAGAATCAAAGTAAAATGAGAAGGTGAAACTTGAAAAATAGGCACCAAAAAGCCTAGCCCACATCAAAAACAAAATATTTGGAATAAAAAAGAAAATAAGGGGAGAGTATATGGTATTAAATCTTCTTACATGTGGAAGACTGATTTAGGTTATTAACACTCAAAAACAGGGTTTTTTTAAACTAAAACTATTGCTATCAGTTAGTAAATAAGGGCATCTTCTTTTGCCCTTAATTTCTCCATAATCCCTTCCCACTTAATGACTAATTAAATTTTTCTAAAGGAAAATGTAAATCAGAGTAAAAGTAGGTATATTGAGAAATATTTATAAATACATATATATGTACATATATGTTCAAACTTATTTTTTTAAAAAGGAGTTATTTACCAATATTGATCTTTAAGATAGAATTTAGAAATAACAGTGAAGTTGGGTGCTAAGCTCTTTATATCATAAGGGTATTAGGTTCTGTCTACAATTACAGATAAGTTCCTGCAAGTCAACCATAAATTGTCCTGTGTAGGATAAAGATGATTTATGAGCCAAAACTTTTAGCTTGTCAGAGACTACATCTTGACAACCCAAAATTTAATACTTACTTGAATGTTAGTTAAGACTTGCCTTAGGTATATGAATTGTTGGGTCTTAACATCACTATGGGAGATGATTTAAATGAGTAGTAATTTAAATCTTAATATCAAATGTAGGCTTCTGCCTTTTATGTATCAAAACTACATCTAATTGATTAGATCTAACTTCAAGCATACCTCCACCATAAGGTGCATCTTATAAGCCACTTCTATCTTGGAATACGATGAGAAACTTCTCCAATGCTCAAAAATACATGCGAACAGAAAGTTGGATAGACTGGGTGGTCATGGGTGGGGAGAGGAGAACAGTGAGTGGTAATAACATAAGGTAGAGGGCATTCTTTTTTTTTTTTTTAGTCAAAACTAACAGACCCCAGAGGCGAGAGATGTATTGAGCAGACCTTTATTTCACTATTCCATGAACTTTTCTGTTCTCTGGTTGAAGTGTTTGGAAAATGCTAGGAAATGAAGGAAAACAATGAACTGGTAACAAAGCTGTTTTTATTTGTCCTCTGTCCCTAAATATACTTGGGGGAAAACAGAAAAGTTAAGAAATATTAACTGTATCTTTGAAATTCAAATGATGAAATTCTACTCCTATTATATTAAAAAAAAAAGCTATCTGTGAAAGAGGGATTCTCCTCCTTAATACATTCCATTGCTATTAATATAGCATATCTTCTCTTATTGGATTAGTATACCCCATGAATTGTTAGCTGCTTAATGCATAAAAAGTGCTGGACAGGACCTCTGAAATATAAATTAAGGAATGTTTAAATATAGTTTACTGCTTGGTAACATAGGAAAAGGATGACTAAAAAGAGGACAAAAATCCCCTCAATTTCTGCAAAATAAAACAGGACAAAAGGAGATTGCATGCCTTTTCAGAGGGTGGGGAGAGCCCAATAATTTAAATTAATGATGCGAATAAACAGAGAATGAGCCATATGTGTTATGGCATTTGCATCTCTAGTATGGGCAGAAGCCAAGTCTGTGATGAGACTTTGCCAGTCCCTGTTATGGTCTGGAGCCCACGTGATCCCTCTCAGTACCACATCCTTCCCCACACTGTCCAGAATGCACTTAGTGGCTACCAGAACAGACTGGTCTTCACTTTTCTGAATATTTCTCGACATGCCCTGCACGCTACTAATATAGCCACCCAGAAACTGATAAGCTGATTGTATCAGTTATATGGGGCAGCACAGAACTTAGAAGAGTCAAAACAATTTTGAAAAATAAGACAAAAACTGGAAGAATCACTACTTTATTTCAAATGTATAGTAATCAAAACGTGGAGTTGGCAAAAGAACAAACATAGGAGATCAATGGAACAGAACTGACAGACAGAAAGAGACCTACACGTATATGGTCAAATAATGTGTGATAAAGGTGCAGTGTAATTTAATGGAGAAAGAATAGTCTTTTCAACAAATAGGACATACATCCCCCCCTCCCCCACCATCCTAAAAATGAACTTCAACCTTTATGTCACACCACATGTAAAGAATAACTCCAAATGGATCATAGACCTAAATATAAAATCTGAAGCTATAAAATTTTTATTAAAAAAACACAAAAGAAAAATTTTATAATCTTTAGACAAATGTTTCTTACTGCATGCTTTGGTTATTATGCCTACTTATTAGAATATAGTGAATATAATTAGCTGCTTGACCAAACATAAGCCTAGATACTGCTATAAAGATATTTTTAGATGTGATTGACATTTATAATCAGTTGATTTTAAGATTATTCTCCACAATATGGGCAAGCCTCAACCAATCAATTGAAGGCCTTAAAAGCACTGGCTAAGGGTCCTGAAAAAGTTCTGCCTCCAGACTGCAACATAGAAATTCAGAGTTTCCAGCCTTCAGAGGCAAGATTGTAACACCAACTCTTTTTCTTTTTTTTAGTGTGGTTTTATGTATATATAAATATATGAGATCTACCCTCTTAACAAATTTTTAAGTGAATAGTAGGTATTGTTAATTATAAGTACAATATTGCACAGTAGGTCTCTAGAACTTTTTCATCTTGTAGTACTGAAATTTTATATTCATTTAACAACTCCCCATTTCCTCCTCCCCCAGGTCCTGGCAATCATTCTACTTTGTACAAAACCAAAGTACAAACCATTCTACTTTGTGCTTCTATGAGTTTGACTATTTTAGATATCTATACAAGTGGAATCATACAGCATTTGCCCTAGTGTGACTAGCTTATTTCATTTAGCATTATGTTCTCAAAGTTCACCCATTTTGTACCAAAAGACAGGATTTCCTTCTTTTTTATGGCATACTAATATTTCAATATGTGTATATACCACATTTTCTTTATCCATTCATCCACCAATGGATATTTAGCTTGTTTTCACCTCTTAGCTACTGTGAATAACATTGCAATGAACATGGGTGTTCTTGAATCCATCTCTTGAATCTGTTACCAGCCCTCATACTCACAATCATGTGACCCAACTCCTTAAATCTCTCTGTCTTCCTTCTTCCCTCTTCCCTGCCTTCCTTTCCTCTCTTAAAATATTTTCTTGGTTGTCTGGAAAAGCCTGATTAATAGAGCAAGGAAATGAAAAGACAAATCACAGAACAGGAGAAAACTTTTGCAAACACAAATCTGGCAAAATACATCTATTGAATACACATAAAGAATTTTTAATATTCAATAGTAAGAAGAGAAGCAACCTACTAGGCAAAATGTGACATTCGAACAGACATTTCGCTCAAGAATATATATAAATGGCCAATATGAATTTCAAATAAGCACAAGAAAAAGTACTCATCATAAACATTAGGTAAACAAATTAAAATCACAATTAGATAAATTTCTGCATCTACTACAATGGCTTAAATTTAGATCTGACTGTACTAAGATAAAGACTTGAAGGAACTGGAGCTCTTACATATTGTTTTTGGTAATGAAAATGGCAAGGTCACTTATAATATAAACACATACCCACCATATGACCCAGTAATCCCACTCTTACCAAAGGAATTAAAAACATATGTCTACACAATGACTGGTAAATAAATGTTTTAGCATTTTTATCTATAATGACTCAAAACTGGAAGCATCCCAAATATCTGTTAACTGGTAGATAGGTAAATGAATTGTGTTATATATATCTACACAATAAAATACTACTTAGCAATAAAAAGCAATGAACTACGGATATATGCAACAACTTGGATCAATTTCAAAAGGATTGTACTGAATGAAATTTAAAAAGGCACAGAAGCCTACATACTAAATGACTCCATACTGACGACATTCTGGAAAAGAAAAAATCACTGATAAATAAATCAGACCAAGGAGGGGATTTTGGTATAATGGAAAGATTCTTTACTTTAAATGTGGTGGTTATTACTCTTCTATATGTGTTTGTCAAAACCCATCAAGCTATACAATTAAAAGTTATAAATCTTACCTTAAAATTATACTTTAATAAATCTGACTTTAAAATAAAGCATGAAGAAGGGTCTGACTTGTCACGAAATTTCTCAAATATGGCTCCAAGTAAAGGCTAAAATTGAAGTTAGGAGCAATTCCAAATGCTGTGTGGTCTTAGTGATGTTAAATATTAGAGAGGGTTCTTCCTAGAGATAGAATATTATAGCATTGAAATTCAATTGTTTATAAAACTAAAAATCAATCTGATCAGAAATTTGGAAGCTTACTATTCTACCTCATATTCATCTTTAATACCTTGATAGTTTTAGACAAAGAAAAATTTTAAGCTCAAATAACATGTGACAACTTCTAACATTAATTCCAAAAAAACTGATATTCACAGAAAATAAATCTTAGAAATACTCATGTAGAAAGAACAAGAGAGATTAGATATAATATACAGATTTTTTACTGAAAGTAGATAAAAGCTAATATCAAAGTACAACAATAGAGATTTGTTCAACTTTTAATGTTCTTTGCACAAATTATTAGGTAGAAAGAGATAAGCAACAGAAAAATTAGTATGTAAGGAAGTCACTATTGAAAAGAGAGCTTTGATGATATTTAAGGTGTACAAATAAATATTACCTTGTTTTCCCTGCTCTTTTAGTAATGGAAATATTTATTTTGCCTTATTTTAAAATGTAATCATATTACTGTGTAAATTTAGGATTTATCTCACTATAAGTACAATCTCAACCCTATATTTCCTTACAAATTTATGCTGTTTTTTCTATAATATTTTTAAAATTGATTTTAATAAAACTTCCAAAATAAATTTTTAAAAATTTTCATCATTCAGTTTTAATTCATTTAAATGGCTTGAATTAAATAAAATGCAAAATAAGCAAAACCAGCTCCAACTTTTGATTTTTCCATCTGGTAGATGCCACGACCATAATTCTAATCATTTTAATGTTGTTGTTTGGGTTCTCCTTTCAAAGGTACCTAAAATCTGAGGGTTTCCCCCAACCAATACTCCATATGCACATTTTTCTCATCCTCACTGCCTTGGTCCTGATTCAAGTCCTTACTAACTCTTAACTGGAAAAGAAATCATCCTGTCTATTCTTCTTGGTGACTCTTACTCTGTTATTGAACATCTTCCATCTTTCTGATCTTTTTTTTCATCTACTTAAAAATCACTTATGGTTAATTCTTGAAGAAATCAAATTGAAATTGCTCTGGATGTTATACAAAGCCCTTACCAATGCATCTCCATACAGTTTTTAACTGCAGCTTTCCTTTCCCATGACTACCTGATGTCTTAGTATTCTCAAGTCACCATAATAAAACACACATAGTGGGTAGCTTAATTTACAGACATTAATTCTCATGGTTTTATAGGATGGGAAGTCCAAAATCAAGGTGCCAGCCAATTTGGTTTCTGAAGAAACCTCTTCCTGGCTTTTGTCTATATGATGGGGGGAAATGGAGGATGTTGGTGGTGGTGTAAAGAAGAGAGAAGGAAAGAGTCAGACAGACAGAATGAGGGCTAGCTCTTTGGTGTTCTTTGTAAGGACACTAATCCTATTGGATCAGAGCCTAACCCTTGTGATTTCATTTAACCTTAATTATCTCCTTACAGGCCTTACCTCCAAATACAGTCATATTGGGAATTAGAATTTCAGCATGTAAATTTTGAGGGAACACAATTCAATCCATAGCACCTGGAAATCCATTTTAAGTTCTAACCACAGTATACTGTATGTCACTCAGTTATAGATTTTAAATTTCAGCCTGACTAGATTTCAGCTCATTTATCTTTGAAGTAAGGGGTTCTCTAGGGTCTTCTATGCTTTTTTTTTTTCAAGCCCAGCTAAAATCCTTATAATTGTTTTAAATCTGAGTTCAGAAGGGGCGCCTGGGTGGCTTAGTTGGTTAAGCGTCCGACTTTCGCTTAGGTCATGATCTCGCGGTCCGTGGCTTCGAGCCCCGCGTCGGGCTCTGTGCTGACTGCCAGCTCAGAGCCTGGAGCTCGTTTCAGAGTCTGTCACTCCCTCTCTCTCTGACCCTCCCCTGCTCACGATGTCTCTCTCTCTCTCCTAATAAATAAAACATTTAAAAAAAAAATTTGAGTTCAGACATCTTACTTACTTATATCTCTATTGATTAAATCCCTGGTTGTCACTTCTTCTTTTGTGGTGAATTCCTCCATCTTGTCATTCTGGAAGAAGAAAATAATAATTAAATTAAATTAAGTTTTAAAAAATCAAATAAGGGAAGCTAAATTCTAGGTGTGATTTTGGTCGTCTTGTTAAGAGAAGCTTGATAGAAAAAGGAAAAAAGAGAAAAAAATTTTTAATGAAAAAAATAAGAAAATAAAATATAGCAAAAAAAAGAAAATTTGCTCTTTTTTTTATCTAGGGAAGAAAAACAATAAAAACAAAAACAGAAGCAAAAAAAAAAAGAACAAACAAAAACCCAAATGAAGCTAGATCCAGTTTCCCCCAGAGTTGAAACTTTGCAGCACTCTATGATCAGTAGACTAAGCTCTTGGAAGGGATTTGTGCTGGTCTTCTAAGGGAGGGGCCTCTGCTCTGATTCTCAGGCCATTTGGCCCTAGTGAAGATGTGCCTGGAGGGTGCAGGTGGGTGGGGATCTGTTCTCCATTTGGTGGTGGTGTTTAGCTCACTGGGGTTGATCAATGCTGGTGGGTTAATGGTGAAAATGGCTTCACTCAACTCTCTAGTTTCTGTAAGTGGGAAGTTTGCACCCTCACAGAGGCACAATCAACCATCCCTCTTGTGTCTCCAGCTTCTGTCTGTTCCCCACTCTTCCCCAGTATGTGTTCAAGCTGCCCACTTGCCAGGCAGTGACTCCCTCCAGAGTTTTCTCTCAGGTGCAGCTATGGTTCAAAACCCAACTTCACAGAACCCAATAGCTTATATCCATGCTGATCTTTTCGGTGTGGGTCTTGCCGTTCTGTCGCCTGTACCAGCTTGTCCCAGAAAACATTCTTGCAACCATACAGTGGCAGCAGCTCAGAGTTTATGTAAGTTTTGACACACAGCCTGCACCAGGGTTTGCAGTCCTCAGCTGGGGTCTTTGTTCCTATACTGGTGAACAGGACAGCCCTAGGGTGCCCACAGTTTCTTCTGACATAGGGGAGACTGTATCATCTTTACCAAATGCACTCCAAGCAGGGGAACCACTTCCCCCACTGCCAGGCCCCGCCCTCAGAAACTTCAGACTCTGTGCTCTCTTGTTTAGAAAAAACAAAAACAAAAACAAACAAACAAAAAACCCTAGTGGTTTTGAAACCCTCTCATTTTGCCCCATCAGTGGCTTTGGGGAACAGTTGTCTTGTGCAATCTCCTGCACGTGTTTTCCCTCTTTCTCTCTAGCAACTTCCAGGGGAAGTGCTTTCCCTGTGTGAACTGGATGTGCTGCTCAATCTCCCCTTTTCCTCTCTCAGCGAAAAGGACGCCCTCCCCTCTGCAGTACTGTGGCTCTTCTCTCCCCTAATTCCCCTCCCCACACCATGTATCTGCCACATTCTCTCCCTTAAATTACGCACATTGTTCTGTTAACCCTCAGGTCAATATTCTCGGTGCTCAAAATGGCTTGATGCTGCTCTAGCTGTGTTCAAGGCATGAGACAAGCCCAGGTCCCCTTACTACTATAGCTCCTCACTCCTATCCATCTTTAACAGTCCTGCTTAAATGATCGGGCAGTCAAGACACTTTGGTCTTTTTTTCTAATTTTGTCAATAAACTGGCAGAGCAAATTGAGCAAGTTACTTAACATTTCTGCTATTTTGTTATTTTTTGAATGAGAGTGTTGGACTAGATCGTTTCCAAGCTCCTGTTAGTCTATGAGTTTATGATTCTGCACAAAGTTTTCCCAGACAGTCCTCATAGGCTTTATCTTTGTTGTCTTCGACTTCACTATAATCCCCCCATTTTAGATCCAGCCTATTGTTCTCTGTATCTATTTTAGCTGTTCTATATCTTGTGTGGATTTTGTGAATTCCTTGTAGGTGCATTCCTCTAAGGCACATTGCTTTCTTGGGGCTCCTTCCCTCAAAATATCAATACATGTTGAATTATTTTTAGTTCCTTGAGTAAATGTTAACTCATAAATGAAGGCCAGAAACTATGGACAAAATTAGATAAGTTATCACTTAATACTGTTATGTTATAATAATGCCAATCACAGGTGTTGGGATTATTTATTTAAAGATGTTATGAATGGAGTAGATAATGAGAGAGAGAGAGAGAGCGCGCCAATTTCTCAATTTTCCAGATGATGGCATAGGAATACAATTATAAAAATGACACCACTCAAAATAGCAATAGAGCTAAAATGAAGTCTGAAGTATCCTTCCCATTGCTTTTTCCAATAAAACTTTTGTTTTACTTTTGCCTGTTGAGGAGTTGAGTGTACTCACTTAATGAAATACGTATAATAGTTATAACATATATATAGTTGAAAGATTATTTTGCATATCATTGACTGAACTCTATATAGTGAAGTATAAAATTAAACTCTATCTGTAAGAACATAATTTAAAAAAAAAGAAAAGAAAAATCAGAGGTGCTGTATGGCTCAGTGAATTTAGTGTATGACTCAGTTTCAGCCCAGGTCATGATCTCATGGTTTGTGAGATTGAGCCCCACATCAGGCTCTGCACTGACAGCCTGAAGCCTGCTTAGATCCTCTCTCTCCTTCTCTCTCTGCCCCAACCCCACTGTCTGTCTCTCACTCTCACTCAAAATAAATTAACATTTAAAAAATAATAAAAAAGAAAAAAAGAAAAATCAGAAAAACATTTTCAGCATTCCTTCTTGGAACATTGTCTCTCAAAAATTGCATTTTGGCTTCCAAAATAGTAAATGTAATGGCAGAAATCATAAAGACCAGTATAACAAAGGACATAAATAAGTAAATGCAAATAAAGAGTATCAAAAGATCATAATAACATTTCAAAATATTAGCAGTTCAAAAAATGAAAAGAAGAGCAAGAACTAAGAAATAATAAATATGGTAATAATGGTATAGAATTTAGGGATGAAGCAAGAGAAACTACTCAATAAAAAAGATTCCTGATTAGGAACACAAAATTTTATGTACACTCAACTGTGAAGGCAATCAATAGGAAGATGATGAAACTGACCCTTTAGTTTCAACTGCCTACTCTAATTTAATGGTTTGGGTTTAGATGTCGTGCAGCACTGTGAGGCTGATTAATCACTATGTGTCACTGTCTGCTCTGATATAGGCATTTCTGTATGTCCTACATATCTAAATCATGGCATACTTTCATAGGCTAAGCTTATAAACTTCATATGCATTCTTTAAGATGGCTATGGACTTGAATGGTTTAGCATCTCAGCAATCCCACTTACTCATTGAGGTTCTTTTGATAGTTGATGGGAAGTGAATCATTCTCAATCATTTTTATAGAGACTAAATGAGTATGCATGCATAAGGGTATTTAAAAGAATATATACCACATGAATGTATGTCAATTAAATATCACTTAATATGAGCTGGAAATTAAGCACCATATTTTCTAATTATTTAATATTTTTGGTGTCTGAATGAAGACAATTGTTAGAAGACATGATAGATCTAAATTTCTTTGAAATAATTCTATTTCTATGAGATAATTACATCATTTTGTCCATTTTAAGTATTCACAGATGCCACAATAATGCTGTAAAATTCTATTACTAAAAATATTTTTTACTCAAAAGTATTTCACAATATTAACCTAATATCTCAAGCAGTATCATGGTTATCTAAAACATTTTATTATAGGCCTGTCAATGCCATTTATATTTCTTAACATTTTCTCCAATGATTGATTACAAGCAGGCAATTGGAGTCACTACTTTCTTCAAAGGAGGTAAAGCAACATGGATGCTCGTGGTGCTATTCAGCTCTAAGAGTACACAACAGTAAAATAATCTGTCTCTTTCTAAACCATTGTCAAATGATTACAAGAGGCTGGGCTAGTTTTTCAGTTCCATACCATCATTAGTTACAAGTTTCATTCATCATGACTAGGAAATTGACACAGTGAAAATCCCTTTTAGGTAATCTCTAAGGAATTCCAGAAAGGATGAGATGTCAGTGGAAAACAACTACTTGAATTTCACTGGAACAGAGTTTTATTTTTAATCTGTACTGGGTACGAAGATTGAATTTATGTGAACATCCAAAAAAAAAAAATTATAAATATTTGAGTAAAAGCAGATACTGAGCTATAGAATGTATTTAGGGAATAATTTTCTTCTTTTAGTGTGACAGGCTTAGTCAACTACATTCATCAGTAGCAATCTACTCAAATTATTCATTGCATGTCTACTAGTATTATTGTTACATCTTGATGATAGCTGGTAGCTGCCCTCACCTAGGTGACTACACGTCATTTCGTTTGATCCTCAAAATAATACTTGAGAATAGCCAATATCATGACAATTTTATAAGTGATGAAATCAAGGCTGGTGAAGCTAGTTAATATATTCAGGTTTAACCAATGAGTAAGTATGGGTAGAATATAAACTGGGACTATTTTTTCTTTAAAAATCACAAATATGATACTTTGTTTACTAAAGTAGCACTACTACTTATTAAGTTTATTTAATAAAAAATACTGAGTGTTGGGGCGCCTGGGTGGCATAGTCGGTTAAGCGTCCGACTTTCGCTTAGGTCATGATCTCGCGGTTCGTGGGTTCGAGCCCCGCATCCGGCTCTGTGCTGACTGCCAGCCCAGAGCCTGGAGCCTGTTTCAGAGTCTGTGATTCCCTCTCTCTCTGACCCTCCCCTGCTCATGCTGTCTCTCTCTCTCTCTCCTAGAAATAAATAAAACATTTAAAAAAAATTAAAAAAAAAATACTGAGTGTCAACATTATGTTAAACATTAAGTCTTCTAAAACATGTAACATAGCACTTACTCAACTATACAATGTAACAATAAATGTAGACTTTTATTAAGAAACTTTATTGTCTAGAATAGCTTCAGATTTACAGAAAATTAGCAAAGACAGCACAGTGCTCTCCCTTTAACACAAACTCAGTCTCTCCTGTTATTAACATCCTATATTAGTAAAGTACATATGTTGCAATGATAAACAAATACTGATACATTATCATAACTAAATTCCAAACTTTCTTCACATTTCCTTAGTTGTTACCCAATGTCCTTTTTCTCTTAGGATCCTACCAGGACACTATATTACATTTAGTCATCATGTCTCCTTAAGCTCCTTTTGGTGTGACAGTTTCTCCAGCATTTCTTGGTTGTGATGATAATTTTGAGGAGTATAGATCAAATATTTTTAGAATGTCCCTCAATTGATATTTATCATTTTTTTCTCATGATGAGACTGGAGTTATTGATCATTTTAATCCATTCAGGCTGCTATATCAGCAACTAGGTAGCTTATAAACAAAATTTCCAGTTTTACTGACAGAAATTTGTGTCTCATAATTATGGAGGCTGAAAGTCCAAGATCAGGGTGCCCACATGGTCAAGTAGAGGTTCTCTCCTGCGTTGCAAGGCTTGGAAGGGGCTAGGGAGCTCTCTGAAGCTTCAGGCATTAATCATATTGACCCTTAATGATTTAAACACCTGCCAAAGGCCTGACCTTTGAAAGTAATACCATTACCTCTGGCAGTTAGAATTTCATCAAATGAATTTTGAGAAGACATAAACATTCGAACCATAGCATGGGTTTTTGGAGAGTAACATCTTAGAGGAAAAGTGCCATTTCATCACATCGTATCAAAATGACTTATTCCCTTGATATTGAGGTGATTACCTGGCTAAACTTTTTTTAAATAATTAAAATAAATGTAATAAACATTCAAAATAGATGCCTGAACAGAGGGACAGATAATGAGGGTAAGTAAAAGGAAAATCATGTTTCTTACATCTCTACAAATTGTTTGCCTATTTAAACACTTACTGAGAAAAAGATGGTACAATCTCCTTATAAAATTGTGAACATCTATTTCTTACTTATAGTTCTGATCATATTTTGCTGTAAGCATTTTGAGCTTATATTAGCTTCATGTACATTCTGAATTATAACATCTTTCTGATGAATTTAACATTTTTATATCATAAATTGTACTTATATCTCTATACATCAAACAAGACTCTTCTTAAAGTCTATTGCTTTATTTACATATCTACTTAAGCTTACTTTGGTTAGTGTTTACAGCATATATAGTTATTTTAGTCCTATTTTCTACCATTCTGTATCCTTAAGTTTGAGATGTAACTTTTGAAACTAGCATATTTTCATTGTTTTATGTGTTATCTAGTCTGTGAATTATTGTCATTTAATTATGGGAATATTTGATGTAATTGTTCATAGAGTTGAAGCTATATATACTACCTTAACAAGTTCTATATATCTTTTTTTCTCAATAATACTTATTTTCTCTACTTTATCTTTTTTATTAGCTATAAAATTTTAAGTATTCTATCTTCTCCTGTATTTGCTATTATATAAATTATATATATAAATTATTTTATTAAAATTGTGCTTATAATACTACAGATGAAAACACATATCTCTTTTTATATCAAAGGTTAATTTTACTCTATAACTGTGTTTTTCACATATATGTTACCATTACCCCATGTCTCATTTAATATACTGTTGTTGCATATATTTGAATTCTAGAGATTTTAAACCCCAAAGATATTATAATCGTTATTATTGCTGTTGTTTATAAAGGCAATATTCTTTTAGATTTAGCTTCACAATTTCTTTTTCAAAAATTTTTTAATGTTTATTTTGGAGAGACAGAGACAGAGCACAAGTGGGGAAAGGGCAGAGAGAGAGGGAGACACAGAATCCAAAGCAGGCTCCACATTCTGAGATGTCAGCACAGAGCCCCGTGTGGGGCTCTAACCCACAGATGGTGAGATCATGACCTGATCCAAAGTCAGCCACTTAACCAACTGTGCCTCCCATGCATCCCATAGCTTCACAATTTCTCTGCTTTTACTCTTCTGTTATTCCTGTCTTTTCTGAACGTCCATTTAGAATATTTCCCTGATGCCTGAAAATCACCTTTTATTATTTCCTTAGCACATGTACATAAACGCTAAATTATTTTAATTAACTCTTGTCTTTATTTCACACTTATTTCTTGAAATATGTTTTCTATGTTGAATTCTAGATTGTTAGGTACTCTTTTTCATCAGTTTATATAAAAATTCTTCCCTTGCATCTTGGCTCCTATATTGTTGTTGTTTTTATAAATTTTCTTTTTAATGTTTTATTTATTTCTGAGAGAGAGACACACAGCATAAACGGGGAGGGGGGGCGGGTCAGAGAGAGAGAGGGAGATGCAAAATCGGAAACAGGCTCCAGGCTCTGAGCTGCCCACACAGAGCCCCACCCAGGCATGGGGCCAGGGGCTGGAGGCTCGAGGCTCAAGGCTCAAGGCCCAAGGCTCGAACCTACTAACCGTGATGTCATGACCTGACCCCAAGTCAGACGCTTAACAGACTGAGCCACCCAGGCACCCCTGGGCTCCTATGTTTTTTGTTGATGTCAGTGTCAATCTGATTGCTTGATATTGATGTCTTTTTTTGTTTGTTTGTTTGTTTAATCTGGGTGTCTTTTAGGTTATTCCCTTTATGTTCAAATTTCAGGAGTTTTATTTATTTATTTTTACTGTTTTATTTATTTCTGAGAGAGAGAGAGAGAGTAACAGCATGAGCAGGGGAGGGTCAGAGAGAGTGGGAAATACAGAATCTGAAGCAGGCTCCA
The DNA here is from genome assembly GCF_008692635.1 of Crocuta crocuta. NCBI lineage: Eukaryota > Metazoa > Chordata > Mammalia > Carnivora > Hyaenidae > Crocuta > Crocuta crocuta. The sequence continues at coordinate 1,146,642 of NW_027527135.1, forward strand.
GGCTCTGANAAATATGTTTTCTATGTTGAATTCTAGATTGTTAGGTACTCTTTTTCATCAGTTTATATAAAAATTCTTCCCTTGCATCTTGGCTCCTATATTGTTGTTGTTTTTATAAATTTTCTTTTTAATGTTTTATTTATTTCTGAGAGAGAGACACACAGCATAAACGGGGAGGGGGGGAGGGTCAGAGAGAGAGAGGGAGATGCAAAATCGGAAACAGGCTCCAGGCTCTGAGCTGCCCACACAGAGCCCCACGCGGGCATGGGGAATGGGGCTGGAGGCTCGAGGCTCAAGGCTCAAGGCCCAAGGCTTGAACCTACTAACCATGATGTCATGACCTGACCCCAAGTCAGACGCTTAACAGACTGAGCCACCCAGGCACCCCTGGGCTCCTATGTTTTTTGTTGATGTCAGTGTCAATCTGATTGCTTGATATTGATGTCTTTTTTTGTTTGTTTGTTTGTTTAATCTGGGTGTCTTTTAGGTTATTCCCTTTATGTTCAAATTTCAGGAGTTTTATTTATTTATTTTTACTGTTTTATTTATTTCTGAGAGAGAGAGAGAGAGTAACAGCATGAGCAGGGGAGGGTCAGAGAGAGTGGGAAATACAGAATCTGAAGCAGGCTCCAGGCTCTGAGCTAGCTGTCAGCACAGAACCCCACGCAGGACTAGAACCCACAAACCGTGAGATCATGACCTGAGTGGAAGTCGGACATTTAACCTACTGAGCCACCCAGGTGCCCCACAGGAGTTTTATTTTAATATGGCTAAAAGTGAACTTCCTTTTCATTAATCTTGTTTTGTGTTCAAAGGTCTCCTTGAATTTGTGATGATGATCTTTGTCAACTTCACACACACAAAAATTGGTCAAATACTACTTCTACCTTATTCTCTCTTCTCTTCACTGAGATTCAAATGGCATGTCTATATAAGGACTATATCCCTATGTCTTACTCTCATTTCTCTCTTTCACATCAAGTTTCCATTTTTCAATCTCAATATTTTCTTCTGATATACCTTCTAGTTTTGGTTTGTTTTGTTTTGTTTTTTTCAGCTACGTTTCATTTGGTTTCAGTATTCCTGTTCGGATCTTTTAGGTCATGTTAGAATTTCCAGTTTCTACAGTTTTTTTCTTTATAAAATCTTAGTAAACATATTAAGCATACTTAAAGTCCTTTTCATAACTTTGTTACTAGGAGGTTGATAATTCCATTCCCTGCACTGATAACCTGTGACCCCACCCTCTTCTATTATTTCTCCTGGTTTTTATTCATCTCTTTTCTTCCTCAAGCCAGATTATTTTTGATTGGGAGCCAGCTACTACTTATAAAATATTATGGAATAATTTGATGTTATCTCCTTTAATAGATGATTCACAATTCTTTCTTACAGGAGGGTAAGTGCACTAGCATTTCAGGACAACTTGTGTTCAATAAGATTTTTGCATCACAGAAGATTTAAGAGTTTATCCCCTGGAAATAGTTAGACCTGATATAAAATACTAGGTCTGTCTCTTTGGACCATTTCTGTAGCATTTCTAAGCCAACACTTTTGTTTTCTACTGTTGTTTGTAAAATGAAGGTAATAATAGTAACCTCACCTCAGCACTGGTAAAGGTTTTACCACAGTGTTTGAGAGATTGTTAGCACTCAAAAATATTAGATTATTTTTTTAACACTACTGATGAGAATGATGATGATTTGATTAATAGTAGTTGAATTGGATATTCATGCTGAAATTGAATTGGAAATTTTGAATTCTAAAATTGTGAACAGAGCCCAGTGACTAGGAGACATAAGAATAGATATCAATGTAAATGGCCTTATATTTTTCCACTGATTATTTCTAATAAAATGCAAAAGGCCAAGTGGGTTCCTATGCAGTTATCTATGTGTTTACTCTCTGTCAATCTGCCTCATTTTCTCTTGTTCTCTATTGATGTATATCTTTCTTCTCTTTCCCAAAATACCTTTGTATCTTCCTAGTGTAACTTTTGTTCATACAGGTAACAACTATAGTTAATACTGTGTTTTATGAAAGTAAGATGGATATGGTTTAATAGAAAAGAATAAATTATTTGAAGTAATTAAAAATAGATAAAGCATCATATGTTCACCTACATACTAAAAACATACCTCTTTTCATGGATAACTTTCAGTGATTTTATATTTTTATAAATGTCATTTAAATACTGGGATTCTGGTTATAGTACCTTTAAGAAGTTGTCCAAAGTGGTGAAAATTCTAATGTTTCTGTTGACCACCATGACACTGATGCATTTTTAAAATTTTAACCATTTTGAAAGAAATTGAATTAAAATATTAAGCCAACTGCAAAGCAACCATAGAGAATATGCATTTGGAAGAGATTAATGAAGAAATCTATTACTTTGAGGCTAATCTGTTTTTAATTAGAGCTAGAGAAATTCAAACCATTGGTCCTTCATGTGAGACAGATTCTGACGAAAATAAAAAGGAGTGGACTTGATAACTTTTGCAAACTGTAGATGAAGAGGAAAATTCATCACAGCTCAAGGAAGTAATTTTAGTAAAAAGCAGAAATATAAAAAGAATGATAATTTTACAAAAGCCAGCATATGAAAAAAATTAATGTTGTTGAATATGGTATAATAAGTTGAAAAACAATTTTTTCTCTAATTTAAGATGGTAAAATTTTGACTTTGCTAAAATAAGTTGTTTTAAAAAATCAGATATTCAAAAGAAAGAGAGAGAATGCCTCAAGAAAACAAAAGACAACTGGGTTTCTCTTATGAGCAAGATGCTGCCTCTTGTGTAAAATTCTATAAAGTTCTAAACATGCCCTTATATTTTTTCATTTAATCCATATAACAACTCTATGAAGACTAACAGTATATATTTTTGTCAATATTAATAACTAAGAAAACAAGGACTCTGATTCTTTTTTTCAATTCACCCAGTCAGTACTAATGGAGCTGTGCTTCAATACTACATCTTTATACTATACCACAGTATCCCTTCTTCGGAGGATTCCCTTATGGAATGTAGTTATACCCTAATTTGTTCTACTAAGTAGCTATTCGTTGCTAATTTACAGAAACCTGTCTCTGTTGTTCACTCATGTTACACTATGGTTTGCTTTTCGTTGTTTGTTTTTAGCTTTTGCCTTAATTGAGTGTGCTAAGTGAGAGGGAAAAAACTAAGTCCCAAAGAGGGAAGTGACTTGACAAAATATGGACCTAGTATAGTACTTTGCACGACAAAAGCTTTTGGTTAATATCTATAAATGACTTACATGAACAAAATAAATCATTTCATGAAAAAAAAGCTGTCATTATCCTGAATTATTATTTATAAGATAAATAATATGACTGAGATTTACTTTAAAATATTTCAGGACATAGGAGATCAATGGAATAAAATTGGAGAGATGATGATAACTATATCCATTGACCCTGGATTGTGCATACATGAGCATTCATATATTACTCTCTCTACCTTGCTGTATGTACAAAATTTATCATAAAAACAGTTATTTCCAAATACCATCATGAATCAAATTCTCTTCACTATATATATCAGAGGCAATATTATTTGCTATTCCTTAAATATTTGAATAAAAAATAAAGCAAGGCTCTTGTACTTTTGATGCACAATCATTTCCACCAAGAATTTTTATCTTACTGTTTACAATGACCTTACTTTCAAAACCAATGAGCTTTTGCATTAAAGCAAAATATACCAAGTAAAAGAAATGAAGAGGAAAAACAGTACATTCTAAGATTACCAGCACCCATTCTCATCCACCTAGCTGTCAGAGAATTTGCTCCTGAATGCCATTTAATTTTCATGCTGCTGAGCAAGATCATAAGAGAAATGACACTGAAAGGCCAGAACACTAGGAGAACTGTCACTATTGTATTAAAGTAAAATAGCCTTTATTTCTAGGCTTTTTCTCAATTTTCCAAACTCAATTTTCACAGACTATCCTGCATACCAGTACATTTTATATCCAGTATTTTTACTCTATTTAAGTTA
>NW_027527135.1:1151184-1181520 GCF_008692635.1 Crocuta crocuta
TTGGCAACTGTCAGTGCTTTCTGAATTTAAAAGAACTAAAAGAATAAGAATTGAGGGGAAAAACTAAACCAAATATTACTAATTGCATATGAGAGCATTATGCAGGCTCAAAATGACATTCTACTGAAAATGCCCTCTACAGATGCTAAAATTGTTCTCTTACACCCGCTTTTCCTCAGTCTTTGTAGAAAATCATGGTGTTTCAAGTGTAGTAATCACAAGGGCTAACACAGTAAAAGAAATATAAACTGCTTGAAATTGGTGAAAGAAATTGAAAATAACCAGCCCATTTAAGCTCCTCCATCATCTTACTTCCTTCTTGCTGTGCATGTAGATAAAATGTAAAACAACCCAAATGGAAAACTCTCCCTAAACCTACTGGTCAATGTGAAATAATTAGAAAATGCCAGATGTGTCAATCACCCCTTAAACTCTTGAACAGTAAAAACTTGAATTAGAGGACAAGATTAAGTAATCATCAAAATGTCTTCAAAGTGTTCCTTGGGTTGACAGTCATACACACATCCTCCTCATCAGTGTCAAGAAGGTTTATAAATCTCCCATGAAAAAAAATTGTGTCCGTGTACAGCAGGGCTGACCAGAAAGGAAGCAAGGAGACTACTCCTTTCACTAGTAGAATGAGAATTTTGAGACATTTGCATATCTGCATTCTTTCAGTTTCAAGCTTGAAATTCTGTCTTTGGTTGATATTTGAGAAACTAGTATAATTTGCTTAAATACTTAACTCTTAAATTCATAAAGTAAGGCCTTCTTGCAAAAGCTAGTCGAAACAGAAGCACACCTCACAGATATTATAGTTTGGCTCCAGATCACAGCAATAAACCAAATATCACAACAAAGTGACTTCAAAAGAATTTTTTAGTTTCCCAGTGCATATAAAAGTTATGTTTACACTATCCTGTAGTCTACTATGTGTGCAATAGCATTATGTCTAAAAAACAATGTATGTTCCTTAATTTAAAAAATAATTCAATGCTAAAAATTTTCTAACCATCATCTGAGCCTTCAGCAAGTCATAATTTTTTCTGCTGGTGGAGAGTCTTGCCCTTGTGTTGATGGCTGATGACTGAGGAGGGTGCTAGGAATGAAGACTCGAGTGGCTGTGACAACCTCTTAAAATAAGACAACAATGAACTTTACCACACCAATCAACTGCTCTTTCACAGATGATTTCTCTATAGCATGGGAGGTTGACAGTATTTTACTCATAGCAGAACTTCTTTCAAAATTTGCATCAATCCTCTCAAAACTTGCTACTGCCTTATCAACTATGTTTACATAAGATTCTAAATCCATTTTCATTTCAACAGTCTTCACAGCATCTTCAGCAGTAGATTCCATTTCCAGAAACTGCTTTCTTTGCTCATCCATAAGAAACAACTCCTCATCTGTGAAAGTTTGATCATGAGATTGAAGCCACTCAGTGTCATCTTCAGGCTCCACCTCTAGTTCTACTTCTCTTGCTATTTCCACCACACCTGTATTTATCTCCTCCACTGAAGTTGTAAACCCCTCACACTCATCATTCAGGAAAGTTGGAATCGATTTCTTCCAAACTCCCATTTATGTTGATATATTTTTTAAGTTTATTTATTTGTTTTGAGAGAGAAAGAAGGTGCCTGCAAGCAGGGGAGGGGCATAGAGGGAATCCCAAGCAGGCTCCACACTGTCAGTGTGGAGGCCAGTGTAGGGCTCCATCTCACTAACCAAGAGATCATGATCTGAACCAAAATCAAGAGTTGATGCTTAACCGACAGAGCCACTAGGCTCCCCTCATGTTGATATTTTTATCTCTTCTAAATCATGAATGATCTTAATGGCATCTAGAATGAGGAATTCTTTCCAGAAAACTTTCAGTTTACTTTGTCCAGATCCATCAGAGGAATCATGGTCCATGGCAACTATAGCCTCACAAAATGTATTTCTTAAGTAATAAGATTTGAAAGTCAAAACTACTCCCTGATCAATGGTCTGCAGAATGGAATTTCTATTAAGAGGTATGAAAATAAAATTGTCTGGTGGTATGTCTCAATCAGGGGTCTTGATTGACCAGGTGCATTGTCAATGAGCAGTAATATTTTGAAAATAATTTGTTTTGCTGAGCAGCGGTTCTCAACAGTGGGCTTAAAATATTCAGTAAACCATATTGGAAACAGATATGCTGCCATCAAGGCTTTGTTCCATCTTTAGAGTACAGTCAGAGTCAATTTAACATAATTCTTAAGGGCTCTAGGATTTTTGAAATGGTAAACCAGAGGGGTAACTGGGTGGGTGGCTCAGTTGGTTATGTATCCGACTTTAGCTCAGGTCATGATCTTGCAGTTCATGAGTTTAAACCCCACGTCGGGCTCTGTGCTAACAGCTCAGAGCCTGGAGCCTGCTTTAGATTCTGTGTCTCCCACTCTCTCTGCCCCTCCCTCACCCAAGCTCTGTCTTTGTCTCTCAAAAATAAATAAACATTAAAAAAATGAAAAATTAAAATAGGCTGGTTAATAAAGACATATATATTGTAGGAGATCTGACATATAAGTTTAAAATAATGAGTGGTAGCTCTCAGAAGCTCCCCAGCAGGATTAAATTCCAGTTACCCTACGCATAAACACACATTTTATTGTCTCTTCCACTCTGCCTACTTTATTTCCCATTCTTTCAATATGTGTCCCAGAATTATCTTGGCCATTCCCTTCAAAAAACAAACAAACATACCAAAAAAACAAAATAAAACAAAAACAAAAATACACTTAGCACTCAATTATTTTCCCTAGAATTTTGTTTTTCAGGGAATCCAAACTAATATAGAGTCCTTATAGATGCTCAATGCCGGGTTGAGTATGAGAAAAGTAAGTAATTCAATTGTGACCAATAGCATTTCAGATAAGGTTTTTCATACCATGTCAATACAATTTTTGGGCTGACTTAGAAGAGAAAAAACTACTTGAAGCATGCAAGCATAAGATCATGAAAACTCAATTTAATAAATGTTTATATGGTATCTTCCATATGTACTACAGAAGGTGTTCTGGAGAATACCAAAATGAACCAAACTGCCCATGGCAAAAAAGTACCCAGTCTCCTTCCACTCAAATTCCCAATAGAGACCAGTAACAGACCAAAATCAGAAATTAGATTCCTCAAAGGTGATCAAATAACTTTTTTATTACTAGACTCTTAAATGTTAAGCTGAATGTTTATAAAATCCTGACCAGGCCACAGAATTAATCAGTCTCTCCTATGTGATTTATTTGGAGGCTGATACTAACAAATTTGGGGACATTCCCCAGAACCAAGAGTAGAAAGAGATTTTCCTCTCGTGACAGACAGCAATTCACCTAACTATATTTGGCATTATAATCAACAAGGCAATTATCAAATGTGTTGTCACCTGACTACAAGAAAAATACCATTGATCTGTTGCCTGGCCACAATCGTACTTAGTTCTTCAGTTCAAAGGCCAGAGTTCTTTAGGACTTTTGTTATAAACTAAAAACTCTTAAAAGACCTTGGAACTCGGGGCACCTGAGTGGCTCAGTTGGTGGAGGGTCCAACTTCAGCTTAGGTCAAGATTCCATGGTTTCTGAGTCAAGCCCCATGTCAGGTTCTGTGCTGACAGCTCACAACCTGGAGCCTGCTTCAGATTCTGTGTGTGTGTGTGTGTGTGTGTGTGTGTGTGTGTGTNAGCCTTCAGCAAGTCATAATTTTTTCTGCTGGTGGAGAGTCTTGCCCTTGTGTTGATGGCTGATGACTGAGGAGGGTGCTAGGCATGAAGACTCGAGTGGCTGTGACAAGCTCTTAAAATAAGACAACAATGAACTTTACCACACCAATCAACTGCTCTTTCACAGATGATTTCTCTATAGCATGGGAGGTTGTTTGACAGTATTTTACTCATAGCAGAACTTCTTTCAAAATTTGCATCAATCCTCTCAAAACTTGCTACTGCCTTATCAACTATGTTTACATAAGATTCTAAATCCATTTTCATTTCAACAGTCTTCACAGCATCTTCAGCAGTAGATTCCATTTCCAGAAACTGCTTTCTTTGCTCATCCATAAGAAACAACTCCTCATCTGTGAAAGTTTGATCATGAGATTGAAGCCACTCAGTGTCATCTTCAGGCTCCACCTCTAGTTCTACTTCTCTTGCTATTTCCACCACACCTGTATTTATCTCCTCCACTGAAGTTGTAAACCCCTCACACTCATCATTCAGGAAAGTTGGAATCGATTTCTTCCAAACTCCCATTTATGTTGATATATTTTTTAAGTTTATTTATTTGTTTTGAGAGAGAAAGAAGGTGCCTGCAAGCAGGGGAGGGGCATAGAGGGAATCCCAAGCAGGCTCCACACTGTCAGTGTGGAGGCCAGTGTAGGGCTCCATCTCACTAACCAAGAGATCATGATCTGAACCAAAATCAAGAGTTGATGCTTAACCGACAGAGCCACTAGGCTCCCCTCATGTTGATATTTTTATCTCTTCTAAATCATGAATGATCTTAATGGCATCTAGAATGAGGAATTCTTTCCAGAAAACTTTCAGTTTACTTTGTCCAGATCCATCAGAGGAATCATGGTCCATGGCAACTATAGCCTCACAAAATGTATTTCTTAAGTAATAAGATTTGAAAGTCAAAAATACTCCCTGATCAATGGTCTGCAGAATGGAATTTCTATTAAGAGGTATGAAAATAAAATTGTCTGGTGGTATGTCTCAATCAGGGGTCTTGATTGACCAGGTGCATTGTCAATGAGCAGTAATATTTTGAAAATAATTTGTTTTGCTGAGCAGCGGTTCTCAACAGTGGGCTTAAAATATTCAGTAAACCATATTGGAAACAGATATGCTGCCATCAAGGCTTTGTTCCATCTTTAGAGTACAGTCAGAGTCAATTTAACATAATTCTTAAGGGCTCTAGGATTTTTGAAATGGTAAACCAGAGGGGTAACTGGGTGGGTGGCTCAGTTGGTTATGTATCCGACTTTAGCTCAGGTCATGATCTTGCAGTTCATGAGTTTAAACCCCACGTCGGGCTCTGTGCTAACAGCTCAGAGCCTGGAGCCTGCTTTAGATTCTGTGTCTCCCACTCTCTCTGCCCCTCCCTCACCCAAGCTCTGTCTTTGTCTCTCAAAAATAAATAAACATTAAAAAAATGAAAAATTAAAATAGGCTGGTTAATAAAGACATATATATTGTAGGAGATCTGACATATAAGTTTAAAATAATGAGTGGTAGCTCTCAGAAGCTCCCCAGCAGGATTAAATTCCAGTTACCCTACGCATAAACACACATTTTATTGTCTCTTCCACTCTGCCTACTTTATTTCCCATTCTTTCAATATGTGTCCCAGAATTATCTTGGCCATTCCCTTCAAAAAACAAACAAACATACCAAAAAAACAAAATAAAACAAAAACAAAAATACACTTAGCACTCAATTATTTTCCCTAGAATTTTGTTTTTCAGGGAATCCAAACTAATATAGAGTCCTTATAGATGCTCAATGCCGGGTTGAGTATGAGAAAAGTAAGTAATTCAATTGTGACCAATAGCATTTCAGATAAGGTTTTTCATACCATGTCAATACAATTTTTGGGCTGACTTAGAAGAGAAAAAACTACTTGAAGCATGCAAGCATAAGATCATGAAAACTCAATTTAATAAATGTTTATATGGTATCTTCCATATGTACTACAGAAGGTGTTCTGGAGAATACCAAAATGAACCAAACTGCCCATGGCAAAAAAGTACCCAGTCTCCTTCCACTCAAATTCCCAATAGAGACCAGTAACAGACCAAAATCAGAAATTAGATTCCTCAAAGGTGATCAAATAACTTTTTTATTACTAGACTCTTAAATGTTAAGCTGAATGTTTATAAAATCCTGACCAGGCCACAGAATTAATCAGTCTATCCTATGTGATTTATTTGGAGGCTGATACTAACAAATTTGGGGACATTCCCCAGAACCAAGAGTAGAAAGAGATTTTCCTCTCGTGACAGACAGCAATTCACCTAACTATATTTGGCATTATAATCAACAAGGCAATTATCAAATGTGTTGTCACCTGACTACAAGAAAAATACCATTGATCTGTTGCCTGGCCACAATCGTACTTAGTTCTTCAGTTCAAAGGCCAGAGTTCTTTAGGACTTTTGTTATAAACTAAAAACTCTTAAAAGACCTTGGAACTCGGGGCACCTGAGTGGCTCAGTTGGTGGAGTGTCCAACTTCAGCTTAGGTCAAGATTCCATGGTTTCTGAGTCAAGCCCCATGTCAGGTTCTGTGCTGACAGCTCACAACCTGGAGCCTGCTTCAGATTCTGTGTGTGTGTGTGTGTGTGTGTGTGTGTGTGTGTGTGTTTGTGTGTCTGCTTCTCCCCTGCTCGTATTCTGTGTCACTCTCTCAAAAATAAATAAGCTTTAAAAATTATTTTTAAAAAGACCTTGGAACTCAATTCAACTACCTACTGATGGATATTATAAACCTCCCCTCACCCACCCTGTAAGTCATACCTGTCTCTTGCCCACTCAAGCTTAATACACCTCTTCAGGGGTTCATAAGTATCCCATACCTGCTTCAGTCTAAAGTTGCAAATTGTAGAAGTTCATCAAAATACAAGGGACTTCAGAACCACTCCCCAGTGTAGTTATTTAGCATAGAGCAAGTAGAGGTAACTAGGATGCAAAGGAATGAAGAATAGCCGTAAGTAGAATACCAATGAACATGTAATTACCCATACCTTGTGCTCTGTCTGTGAAATTAAACAATATTCAATTTCCCAGAAGCTGAAGTCACATAAAGTAATCTCTGGAGCAAGTTAATTTTTATATTTTAATTACTTCCCATTCTGCTATAAAATCACCATCCAAGTATATTAAAGCGTATCTATATAAAAAGAATACTGGGAATGCTAAAATAGTCTACTTACAATAAAAGTGAAACATCTTAATTTTCATAAAAAAGCATTATATTCTTAATTAGATGTTAAGAAAAGTGGGAATAACAAAGCAGTTTCTGCCTTTATAGGAGTGGCTTGAGTACCTCACAAAAGACCCAAAACAATGTTGTGCACTAGACAACCCCACCCTACAATGCCTAGCTTTCTAGGGTGGCAGAATTTGGCCCATCTATAGAGTTTAATTTCTGAAAATGATGCCAGAAATATTAAGTTGGAATAGAATAAAAACTAATAAAATTTTATACCAAATCTTGGGGCGCCTGGGTGGCTTAGTCGGTTAAGCGTCCGACTTTCCGACTTTCGCTTAGGTCATGATCTCACGGTTCGTGGGTTCGAGCCCCACGTCGGGCTCTGTGCTGACTGCCAGCTCAGAGCCTGGAGCCTGTTTCAGTCTGTGACTCCCTCTCTCTCTGACCCTCCCCTGCTCACGCTGTCTCTCTCTCCTAGAAATAAATAAAACATTTAAAAAAAAAATCTTTAAAAAAAAATTTTATACCAAATCTCTAATCAAAGCAATAATACAATTCACAAAGGTCCATTGGAGAAAATTTCTTTAAATAAAAATGAGAAACTACAGTAATTTTCAAATAGAAGCATACACAGAAAAATGCAAATATGTTCTTTTTAAAACCCCAATTCTATTTTACTGGTCTAGTGCTGTATAGAAAGCAACTGCCTATGTCTTTGATTTGGAGGGTAGCTGAAAGGGGCTTCCAGCTAAAGAATCCACTACGCAGCCTTTGATGGTTTCTAAATTCCCAACTAAATTCACGAGAATTTAGCAAGAATTTTAGCAAGAAGTGATTATGCTCTTTCTTCTGGATTCATACAAATCTTTGGAAGTCAGTTGATCATTCTGAGCACCCACTTCCTCCATGTAAAAAATCCCTGCCACACAGCTTATTCTGTGGCTAAATGAGATGGTGCCTTTCATAATGCTGTGCACCGAATGACAGCTAGCTCTTACTATTATCAGGCTATCACTATTTAAACTAAAAGAGTCAAAAACCAAATTGGAAACTAGAACTATTAGACATTAAAGGACGGACTTATAGTACAAGCACTTGGATTCATTAAGAGAAAGTAAAGATTATATTCGTAGCAATATTTATGATTTCATGTGCATATATACTGATGTACCAAAAATAGGCAATAAGCCTGAAATTGACATGTACTACAGAACGTAATTACTAATATCCTAATTATTGCCAAAATTTAATGGACTTGGGCTCATGCTTAAAAAAAAGAGGAAGAACAATATAATGGTAGATAATGATCATTATAATTGAAGAAATTGGAGCCAAATTTCATTACCAAATTTTTTAGCAATTTATTTTCTGGAAATAAACTCTCCCTCTGGTACTTGGGAGAAATGGAAATAAGAATTTTATGAGGATTATAGGCCAAAACAGTGGAAGTTGGCATAAAGAAAGTAGTTAGTAATATTACTTTTGATTCCCTCCATCCATTGGAAGAAATAGATATACTAGAAAGGAAGGAAAAGCAAAATGATAAAATTGTTTAGAAGTCTCAAAAGAGGCAATTTGGTATGAAACATAGATGACAACAAAAGGAAAGGGAAAGAGAATGGATAATATTGTGGAAATATTCTAAAGACCTAGAAGCCAAATGGAACAGACCCGCAAATATATCTCTAGAACATCAAACTGACCTGAATGTAAGATATAGTTGTGGTGGGGAATATCAAGTCCCAAGCCATCTGCTGGGAGTCTAATTCTGCTTAATTTCAAACATCTGATAAATAGTTAATGAATTCAGTACTTGACCTGATGAAAATAGCTTTCCACAATGTTGGAATAGTTGAAATATGACGGTGAATTTGTCAAGGGAGCTGTGTACATCAGTTTCATCCAAACAGGCATCTCTATCATCAAACCTAAAATTATGTGAATATGAATATTATTCCTCTTAATTTTCTCTTTATTGGTAGACCTGTTAGAAGAATATGCATGTCAAATACACACAACTTGCATATGCATAATTGTGAAAATAAATTTAATCATGATTTTATAAATAACTGTTCAATAAGAGTAGCAATGGGGAAAAACATATCAGAATTCTCTCTGAAATAGTCTGTCAAAGGATAAAAAATATATGAATTATCATTTATTCATTTAATAAGAATATATTAATATTTAATAAGAATATATTAATGAAACTGGACCACTATATTACATCATACATGAAAATTAACTAAAATGGATTAAAGACTTGAACATAAGACCTGAAACCATAAAGCTCCTAGAAGAAACCATAGATAGTAAGCTCCTTGACACAGATCTTGCTGATGATATTTTTAATCTGACACCAAATGCAAAACCAAAAAAATGCAAAAACAAACATGGGGGGTAATATCAAACTAAAAAGCTTCTGCACAGCAAACGGTACTATCAATAAAATGAAAAGCCAACCTACAGAATGGGAGAAACTATTTTTGAATCATATATTTAGTAAGGGGTTAATATCCAAAATATATAAAGAACAGATACAACTCAATAGCAAAAAAAAATTAAACAATTTTTTCGGCCCCAAAGTGGGCCGAAGACCTGAATAGGAATTTTTCCAACAAGACATAAAAAGATGGCCAACAAGCACATGAAATGATGCTCAACATAACTAATCATCATGACTAAATATCACCTGAGAAAGTAATTGAAGCTTGTGTGTGTGTGTGTGTGTGTGTGTGTGTGTGTGTGTACCAAGAGAGAGAGGATTGACAGAAAGCATGATGGTTCTCAAGGTTCTCAAACTTGTGGTCTCAGAATGCTTTACATCTTGCAGACGAACAAAAAGCAACAACAACAAAACAATATGTGGGTTCTACTTATTCCATATTTGAAATCTAGACAAATTTATTTAAAATAACAGTAATAAATCATTACTAATTAATACTAATAACATACTTTCATCAGAATAACTATTTTCCAAGACAAAAAAAGGTGAGAAATTGGCAAAGTAGTCCTGAGAAAGAACAAAACTGGAGGCATCACATTTTCTGACTTTAAAGCTAGAGTAATCAAACAGCATGTCATGGCATAAAGACAGACACCTAGACCAGTAGGACAAAATCAAGACCCCAGAAATAAACCTATAAAATATAGTCAACTAATATTTGACAAGGAATCCCAGAATACTCAGTGAGTAATAGTTTCTTTAATAAAGGGTGCTGGGAGGGGCACCTGGGTGGCTCAGTCAGCTCAACATCCAACTCTTGATTTCAGGTCAGGCCATGATCTCACAGTTCTTGAGATCAAGCCCCAAGTGGGGCTCTGCGCTGACAGTATGGGACCTACTTAGAATTCTCTCCTTCTCTTTCTATCCCTCCCCCACTGGTTCATCCTCCTCTCTCTCTCTCTCTCGCTCTCTCAAAATAAATAAATAAAATTTTTAAAAAATAAGTAGTGCTGGGAAAACTGGATATGCACATGCAAGAGAATGAAACTGAAATCCCTATCTTACACCGCTCACAGAAATTAACTCAAAATGAATTAAAATCTTAAATCTAAGATCTGAAGCCATAACACTCCTAGAAGAAAACAAGGAAAAATCTTGAAATTGGTTTCCACAATGATTTTTTGTATGTGACACCTAAAATAAGCAATGAAAGCAAAAATCAACAAGTAGGACCACATCAAACTAAAAAAGCTCCTGTACAGCAAAAGACATGATCAATACAATGAAAAGGCAACCTATAGAATCAGAGAAAATACTTGCAAACTACATATCTGATAAGGGGTTAATATCCAAAATCACTAATGATCAAGGAAATGCAAATCAAAACTAAAGTAAGATATCACCTCCCACATGTTAGAACAGTTATTGTCAAAAAGACAAGATATAACAAGTGCTGCTCTCCACAATAGCTAAAACATGGAAAGAGCCTAAGTGTCCATCAACAGATGAATGGATCAAGAAGATGTGGTTTATCTATACCATGGAATACTACATGGCAATGAGAAACAATGAAATCTGGCCATGTGTAGCAACATGGATGGACCTTGAGGGTGTTATGCTGAGCGAAATAAGTCAGGCAGAGAAGGACAAATATCATATGTTTGCACGTATAGGAGGATTAGGAGGAACTTGACGGAGGAACAAGGGGGAGAAGAAGGGCGGAAATGGTGGGGGAAAGGGAGAGAGGCAAACCATGAGAGACTCTTGAATGCTGACAAAAACTGAGGACTGATGGATGTGGGGGGAGGGGGGGATGGGCATGGAGGAGGACACTTGTGGGGATGAGCACTGAGTGTTATGTGGAAACTAATTTGACAATAAACTATTAAAAAATAAAAAAAAAGATATAACAAGTGCTGGAGAAAATATGGAGAAAAAGGAACCCTCATGCGCTGTTGGTGGGAATGTAAATCAGTACAGCCACTGTGGAAAATAGCTCCTCAAAAAATTAGAAATAGAACTACCATGGGGCACTTGGGTGCCTCATTCCTTGGAGTGCCCAATTCTTGATTTTGCCTTAGGTCATAATCTCACATTCCATGATATCAAACCCTGTGACAGGCTCCTGTGCTCACAGTGCAGGCCTGCTTGGAATTCTCTCTCTCTCCTTCTCTTTCTCTCACACTCTCTCTGCCCCTCCCTTGGTCACCTTCTTTCTCTCTCTCAAAATAAAGAAATAAACTTAAAAAACATAAAAGAAAGAGAACTACCACATGATGCAGCAAATCCTACTTCTGAGATGTATCTGAAGGAAACAAAATCATTGCTGAAAGAGATATCTGCACTCCCGTATTCATAGCAGCATTATTGACAATAGCTGAGACACAGAAACAACTTAAGTGCCCATCGATGAATGAATGGATAAAGAAAACCTGGTATCTGTATTTATATATACACATATATATACATATACACAGATATACATATACATATATACTGGAATACTACTCAGTGATACAAAACAAGGAAATCCTGCCATTAGTGATGATCTGAATGAACTTTGAGGGCATTATACTAAGTGAAATAAGTCAAACAAAGATAAATACTATATGATCCCACCTGTCCATGGAATAGGAAAAAAAACTCAAATTCATAAAAACAGAGAACAGATTGAAGGTGGTCAAAAGGTAAAACTTCCAGTTATAAGGTTCAGAAATTCTGGGAATGTAATCTACAGCATGGTGAATACAGTTAACACTACTGAATTGAGTATTTGATCATTTTTAAAAGAAGAGATCTTAAAAGTTCTCATCACAAAAACAATATGCAGTGATGAATGACTTAACTATACTTACTGTGGTCATTTCACAATATGTGCACACATCAAACCATTCTGGGGTACACCTTAAGCTTACATAGCACTATACTTCAATTCTATCTCAATAAAGCTGGACAAGAGAAATTGCCCTGATAAGTTTAGTGATTTTCAAAACAAAAAAGTCTTTGATAGATTTTGCAACAATGACCATCTTAATTTCTAACACATATTTGATTTTTATAATAAAATATATGTTTTAAGGAAAAAAAGAAAGGAGTGACATTATTTTAAAGCTTTGGAAACATCTTTTAATTCTGACTTCATGAGAGACAGCTTGATTATCATATCTGCTTCTGCATATGAGCTTTTGCTGTCATAGGTTAGGTTGAAGAATATTAAGAAAACCCACCTCAAAACCATGAAGTTGCAACAGGGAAAAGCATTTTTAATAGCCTTCCCAGGTAATTGTAGATATTATTTTTTTGATAGGACATCAACTATTGACAAGCAATAATTTTTTAAAAATTGCTTGCAGTATGGAATCGGCAATCATGTCAAGGAAACTTCAGACTCTGTTATATTACAGTGTATTGATCTATTGTGCATTTTAGTGGATCTTTTACCCATGTGTGATTTTGTAACTTATGCATTGTTCCCTTGGAAAATATTACTTCACTATGATCTTTCAAATTTTACAAATTTCATTATGTAATATATTTTTAAATATTTATTTTATTTTTGAGACACAGACAGAACAGAGGATGGGCAGAGAAAAAGCAAATCCCAAGCTGACTGCACAGTCAGCACAGAGCCCAACAAAGGGCTTAAACTCACGAACTGTGAGATCATGACTGGAGCCTAAACCAAGAGTTGAACGTTCAACTGACGGAGTCACCCAGGCGCCCCTCATTATGTAATATTTTTTAATATCACACTTGTTAATGTCACCAGGAATCTAATCAGAAAAGCCAGCATGGGAAAGCTGTTAAGCTCATGGTGCTAGAAGCAAATTTTTTTAAATCCTAATTTTCATTTGAAAGTTCAAATTTTCCCACTGGCAACAAATAGTTGTTTTCCTTGAAGTGATAGGCTCAAATGATTCATTAAAAGAAAGGTAAGAAAAAGCCTGTCAAATGCTCAAATTTGAATAAGTACAGTCTGACAGACTTTCAAGTCAAAGCAATATTTCATGAAAAGAAAAGCAGCTAAGTGAATAGCTAGTTCAGGCCCCCACTCAAGTAATCACCCATGTACTTCCTTATGTGTCAGAGAGCTTTCTCTGTGTTTCTCGTTTGGTCACAAAATATTAGAAAGACATATACTCAAGAGCTGAGATATAATACAGTTAAAAGTTGCTACCGCTTCGCATAACACCCTCAAGGTCCATCCATGTTGCTACACATGGCCAGATTTCATTGTTTCTCATTGCCACGTAGTATTCCATGGTATAGATAAACCACATCTTCTTGATCCATTCATCTGTTGATGGACACTTAGGCTCTTTCCATGTTTTAGCTATTGTGGAGAGTGCTGCTATGAACATTGGGGTACATGTGCTCCTATGCCTCAGCATTTCTGTATCCCTTGGGTAAATTCCTAGCAGTGCTATTGCTATTATGCTGAGCGAAATAAGTCAGGCAGAGAAGGACAAATATCATATGTTTGCACGTATAGGAGGATTAGGAGGAACTTGACGGAGGAACAAGGGGGAGAAGAAGGGCAGAAATGGTGGGGGAAAGGGAGAGAAGCAAACCATGAGAGACTCTTGAATGCTGACAAAAACTGAGGACTGATGGATGTGGGGGGAGGGGGGATGGGCATGGAGGAGAACACTTGTGGGGATGAGCACTGAGTGTTATGTGGAAACTAATTTGACAATAAACTATTAAAAAAAAAAAAGTTGCTACCGCTTCATCAAGGACACTCCTAAATGAAACTAGCATTTTTTTTTTAATGGAAGCTGTGTGACAGTAAAGAACACAGTACCCACTAGAACACTCCATTGGCACTGTCTTGGTTCATGCTGAGGTGCCAGCGTATCACACATCATTGCCTTGTGCTCTATCAGTGCAAATGTCAATACAGTGAAAAGGGCAAATCATGGTTTAGTATTATTATGAAAATAGGTTTTGCCTCATGGACCTTCTGTAAAGGTCTGAGGGATTTCGAGGGGTGCACAACACTTTGAGGATTGTCCTTTAGAGCTGCAAATGAGCATCAACTGGGGAACTTCCCAATTCTACCAGCATTCTGGCTCCACTCCAGATGCACCAAATTGGTCTCTGGGGTGGGGCCTGGCATGGGTGTCTTTTAATTCAGGTAATTCTAATGTAACCTGCATGAGAACAACAAGTTTAGAGACCAGCAAAACAGAGGGGGAATAATCTATTCCTTTGTGAAAATGAAAGCAGAGTACTTTGCGAAACTGTGCAGGATCTGCAGACTATTTAGCACCTTTTTTTTTTTCTTACCTACAAAAGCTTGGCAATCTCCATATATTTTTTAATGTAAAATTTCTTTTAGGTGTGTGGAAGACTTGGAGCAAGGCAATCTACAAAAATTTTAACAAAATACAAACACAGTTGTAAAATTTCAACAATACTGAGGAGTATACGTAAATAATTATTCAGAGAGCCTCAGGGTCCACCAAAGGTAAACAAAATTAATGTTTCTATATATTTTTTTACTTATAAAAGTATATCAGTTGTTCAATGTGACACAAAACATCTTAAATTGTTTCATTTCTCTAACCATCAGGTTTACCATATGTAAAACAAGTTAAGCTGGTTCATCAAATAGCCTATGTATGAGACCATCACTTATTTGGGCTTATGGTCTGTCAAGTGGGTCACTGCCTGCATAGCACGGCACTGGGAGACTCATCACACCACTTCTGCCACTCTCCACAAATCCAAATTATAATCTGTCAAATATCTGCTCACTCTTTGACCTCTATCCATTTGATTTAAGATTTAAAGTAGATTTTAGCTTTAAAAAATTTTTTTTCTGGAAAACCTGGGTGGCTCAGTTGGTTAAGCAGCCAAATCTTGATTTCAGCTCAGTTCAAGTCTTCATAGTTTGTGAGATAGAGCCCCACCGCGGGGCTCTACACTGACAGCTGACAGCACGGAGTCTGCTTAGGATTCTCTCCTTCCCTCTCTCTGCCCCTCCCTCTCTTCCTCTCTGTCTCTTGAAATAAACATTTAAAAATAAAAATATTTTTTCTTAGTAATGTTAACATGTGCGGGTATATATTTATCCTCAACAATGAGCAAATCAGAAGCTTCCTTAATGGAAGCTTAACTAGTCTCCTGGAATAAAATTCAAACGCATGTGACAGCTGATCTCATTCCAGACATTTAGGCCCTTCTTAGTGTCAGGCACTCTGTTCGACATGGAATCAAATCAGAGTTCTGAATCAGAACTCTCTTTCTCTCCACCTTTTCTCTTCTGTCACCTCTATATTTTAGCGTAGAGATGTAATTTGATTTCAAATCATTTTTATTTACCCTCATAAAAAAATACACTTTAGATGGGGGTGATTAATATCTTATAGTTCCAACCCTTAAACATATTTTTAATTATTTCCTCTTTGAATTGTCATTTGTTATTTATCAAAAAATTTTAAATTTATAGCATGTATCAAAACATCTCTAGTTTATCTCTTCTCACTCCTATTGAAAATCTCTGGAATAAATGGACTTGGTCTCTCATTTGCTTCCTAAATACACTAGATCTGTTCTTCTACTCAAGTATTTCTATAATACCCAATTAGCCCATAAACAATTGGAAAATAGAGGAAAGATGGAGTAACATATGAAAATTATAATAATTCATATGAAATTGGGAAAACAAAATGGGAGGTAGTAGAGTTAAATTTTGAGCAGAAAAGGAGAGATCACTTTCAACTGTAACTTAAGGAAATTTAAACAGATTCCCTACAGCCAGATTTCCCTCTCCAGGGAGGTGTGTGTGTGACGCTGGGATGAAGGAAGGCTGAACTTCCTTCTGTGCCCACCTCAACCACACCCTGGGGCTCAGCAATCTGTATCTCACAGGCTCAGTGTCCCCTAGTCAGTATTTCTACTCTGTTGATTTTATATAGATTAATATCCTAAAAAGTAGTCCTTAGCCACCCTGAGCTTTCTGCCTGGACTATCCAAATTATTTCCAAAACTACAGTTATTATAAATTTCTGGTAGTGCTTTCTTTATGGTTACATGGGTGTTGAAAGGTCTGCCCCTCCCCCTTTTCTAAGGTGTTTTATTATCTTTACTGGAAGATTTACAAAATGCATGGGTTTTCAATTTCCCATGCATTATGGTATGGAAAAATGCCCTACACTTGCTGTCAGGAAGAAAATAAATGGTGAATATAGGTTATATCTACATTTAGTTTTTCTTATATAATTTATAGTTAAACTTTCAAAACTATTTCCTTAAGTTGTTTAGTTATCATGAGGTAGCGTCATTTAAAAGTCATTACAATAATGTGTGTGTTCTAATCAACTTATATTTTGGGAGCATTCTATTTTTTTAGTGCTTATTTATTTTTGAGAGAGAGAGACAGTGTGAATGAGGGAGAGGGAGACACAGAATCTGAAGCAGGCTCTAGGCTCTGAGCTGTCAGCACAGAGCCCCACGCGAGGCTCAGACCCATGGACCATGAGACCATGACTGTTGGGAGCCATTATGAGCCCACTAGTCAAAAAAACTCCTAGTGAGGTTAAAGCAAGTTTGCACGGTCTCTTGCCAATCAGATGATGACCGATATCCACCCCCACTCAATTATTTCTGCTTGAGCACTGACCCCTAGGGTACCTTGTTGATCAATATCGGGAGTGACTTGTCCCCTTATTCCAGCCCTGGTATGATGATTGCACCTTGTGAAGGAACTTACTGTGGGAACTTCTTCTTTTGATTATGGGAACAGACATCGTGTCCTGCTTCCCTCCATACTTTCCCTTGAGCTATGAACAGGCTAATGACCCCTAGTCATAAAAGATTGACCTTTACATGTACAATTCTGTTTCTACCGTTGCGTTAGTCCAAGATGTTCATACAGCTCAACATGTAAATCAACTAACCAAAAATGTCTTTCATGTCCTAGCTATTCAAGAAATCATAAAACTAGACACAAAGGTAAATGCCCTCGAAGAGGCTATTCTATGTATTGGAAATGAGCTAAACTCTTTAAAGGTATGGTTGGCTCTCTGGTGCCATAAAGAATACAACTAGAAAATCAAGTCTTGCCCGGAGACAAAGAGCCTAACTTAGAGAGAAGGAACAGATAAGGGCAGAAGATAAGTTAGTACATACACCTTTGCTAACTGATGGTGTATAGCAGCCCCTTCCCTAAGGCCTACTTTCCACAAACACCTTCCCTTACCCTGGCAGCTGTGATGAGGATGGATAAGAGTATCGACAAACCTATGACTTAATCTTAGTGTTATTATAATGTGAACACCTTGTTATTTTCTTAGTAACTCAACTTCACTATAATTGGGGCTGTTCTGCAAGAAGACTTCTGTAAAACCTGTTTCTGTACATTTTCCAAAAACACCTTATCACAAAGAGCTATCCATTGTAAAAATTCCATTTCCTGATGCCATGTTAACTTTTGACCTATAAATAAAGACACCAAAACTGACAGGACAGAGATGCCTGCCTGGTGATCAGAAAGGATCTCGGGGCCCTCTCACTCTCTTTCGCCGACACCATCCATCCTTCAGGGACCCCTGGACCTGTCGGAGCCGGCGCGGCCTCTGACACATGACCTGAGCCGAAGTCAGATGCTTAACTGACTGAGCCACTCAGGTGTCCCAGAGCATTCTATATTATTACTTAGGATAAAATTCTGGTTTGATATTAGGCTTTGTGGTATTAATTTTTCTCCATTGAAAAGCATTAAAAATATCATGCTGAACACTGATCAAAAGAAAAAGCTATTCTGTATTCAACACAGAATCAGTCCTTTTATACATATGTTATTTATTAAATTAAAACCTACTTAGAGTTTCAACCCTGGTAAGATAGCCATTATTTTTCATTCTTTTTATTATTAAAGAAACTATGTCTAAATACAATTCCTTCTCATGAAAATAGCCTGTTTCATTTGTGAAAAAACATTTACAAAAAATTTTTCATGTTTCTTGTCTTGATGAAACTATGCTACTAGACATTCATGAGTGTTCTCAAGGTTATATATTTTTTTCCAAAAGAAGTAGAAAAAAATCTATATATTATAATTGTTCAGCCTCCTTCCCTTCTTTTGAAAGAGGAGAAAAAAGGAGAAAAGTAGAAAGGTTGATTATGCTATAGAAAAGACAAAAATTAAAAAACACAAAATCTGTGCTTGGAGAAAGCATGTATGATGCCCCAGTGGGGAAAAAAATATGGATTTTAATGGGGATATCAACACTGAACATGAAAGGACTCCTTACAGAGGTTTAATAAACATATTACATCTATTGTTAAATTACTCCTGAAAGAGAAGAAATATCATACCCATTTGCTAAAGCCACCTTGCAGGTTGATCTTGGCCAAGACAGTGAAGTAGATCAATCATACTCTTCACTTAAAAAAAAAGTGAAAATGTATCACATGTCTAAGAAATTAAATGGTTTGCAGCAGATGAGACAAATGTCTGTCCTGCCTATGTAGAAAGACTTCAACTGCCTTTTCTGACAGACAGATCACATGTCCCAGGTCAAGTGATTGGGAACAAGACTACTAGCTGTGTGCAACAACCTTAGGCATTTCAGAAATCCTGGAATGAAAAATTTTGAACATTCTATCATGTCTGGGATCATACTGTGTCTTTTGATATTCTCCCATGATTGTTGTTATTGAGATGCTACATAATTGTCATTACTGTTCAAATACAAATTTGGTCAGATTTTTATTGCTTCTATTTAATTTCATGCATTGAGTTTAATTGCCATTTAAAATGACTTCTTGGTTGACATCCAAGAGCTTTATTTTCATACCATCTGTAAAGATTAAGGAAGTGTCAATATCTAAACTTTTAGAAAAAGTGCCACTGGCTTAGAAGAAAACCTGAGAGCCCAAAATTGAGCATTCTTCAATGAAATGTAGTATTACAAATCCTTTTGAAAACATAGAAGAGAAAATGTGCAGAAAAACTTTATGTGATTAAAAAGGATGTTTAAAATGTTCAGAAAAACTATTTATGATTAACAGAGCATGCATCAGGGGTGCGTGGGTGGCTCAGTCTGTTAAACATGCAACTTCAGTTCAGGTCACACTCACAGTTTGTGGGTTTGAGCCCCGCATCAGATTCTACGTCTCCCTCTCTCTCTCTGCCTCTTCCCCACTCATGCTCGCTTGCTCTCTTTCTCCCTCTCTCTCTCTCAAAATTAAAATAAACGTTAAAAAATTTTTAAACAATGCATGTGTCATACTTTAATTGCAACATTTTCTTCTTTCTTAGCATGAACAATAAAGGTGTGTCTTAGCAACGACAGCTAAGAGTCAATAGATACTATATTTTTGAGGAGAATAACAACCTAAGTATCATTGAGTTTTCAACAACATCTGAAATGTCTAAAGGATTTCACTGAATATGTAATAAAACACTGAAATTTTTGATCATCTTGGCCCATGCAGTTGGCAATAAAACAATGGTGTCCTATGGCATTTCCCAGGGTTTTTCTGCAAATAACAAGAATGAGATGAATCTTTGGCATCCTACAACTCTCAGAATCCTAACTGAGAAGATATTTTATTGTTTAAATGTCAAAACCATCTCTAGTTGGCAACTTAAAAGAAGGTCCGTGGGGACGCTGGGTGGCTCAGTCGGTTAAGCGTCGGACTTCGGCTCAGGTCATAATCTGGCAGTTTGTGGGTTCAAGCCTTGCATTGGGCTCTGTGCTGACAGCTCAGCTCAGCTCAGAGCCCGGAGCCTGCTTTGGATTCTGTGTCTCCTCTCTCTGTCCCTCTCCTATTCATGTTTCTCTCTCCTCTCTCTCTCTCTCTCTCAAAAATAAACATTAAAATTTTTTAATAAAAAAAATCAAAATAAAAGAGAGTCCCTGTTGAACTTTCTGAAAAACAGCTCAAGTAATATATTTATGTATGGTTTCTCAAGCTGAACTAGGAAAGAACCAGTAGGTAATACCACATGGTGGTAACAAACGTTAATGAGCATTTAATTGGGCCTGTGTATGGAATCAAGATATAAATGAGACAAATTCCCCAATAGACATCAAGAATTTTGAGATTTATAAACGTTGATTATGTTGTACACCTGAAACTGACATAATGGTATACATCTATTATACTTTACATTAAAAAAAAAAAAAAGAATTTTGAGATTTAGGCCCTGACACACCTTTCTCTGTGACTACTCCAAAGAATAGAATGGCCCCCACCCAAAAATGGCTCAATATAGAAAATGATGGTATTACACACTTGCCAAGAGGGTATGAAACTAGAGAAAACACTGATAACTCTCAAGTCTCCAACAGTCTGAAAATTGTTTAAAAGAGTGAGAAAGGAAACTATATTGGGATATTTACAGGGTCGAGGGATGGGGCTGACCTGTTTTCCCATGCATGGTTTGGACTTTCTGCCTGCACCAAAGGAGGGGGCACCTGGGCCTGTTTAGTAGCTCTCTGAGATGTGGGGCAGAAGACAAAATAGAGGTGAGCAAAAGATGTCAGCAAACACCAAAACATGGACTCAAACTTCCTCACCCTTTACATCTTAAATGCTCAGACCAAACTGAAACCGAACCCTTCAGTCTGACTAGTAATACTTTACCTCTGGACCACAACCGTCCATTTCTTCCTTCCTTGGTTAATGGGTTTTATAGATGCCCATTCTCTCAGTCAGAGTCCAGTTAAGAAATCAAAGATAACGGCAAGTAGCTCAACAGAGGGAATTTAATATAAGTAACTGGTTACAAAAGTGTTGAAATCACTGAGAAGCCAATCTACAGTTGGTGGGAAACCCAGAAACTGGGAAAAACAGAGCTGGACCTATGACAGAGGCTGCCCTGAGGAAGTGGGAACTACAGAGGTGATATTGTCTATTCTGGACCTAGAACCAGGCAGGGACACAGCCACTGCTAGAGACCCCAACATAAACAAAGGCCAAATCGAGGACATATTAACTGCAGTTGGTTAAGACCATTGATCTCTTTTCATTCCAATTCCCCCATTGTCATATTTTTCTCATGTCAGGTAACATGCGAGTAGATATCAGAATTTGGACCCAACTAAGAGACAGTAGAATCAGGGAGGGATACAATTAAAGAGTTATTGGTGAGCTATACTGTATGGCTTGCAGTCACTTACATGTATAGTTAAGAATATTGTCGGCCATCCTGGTGTAAGATTGGCCTCAAGAAACCCCCTTTTGTTCACTATGTGTTTCTATCTAGTGTCCTGACAGGATGGGCATTGTACTCTAATGTGAGCAAAGAATATTATCATTCAGGGTGCCCAACACCAAGTATGTGGGTGATGGAAAAGAAATGCATTTGCAATGTATGGAGACAAAAGCTACTTTGAGGAAGTTAATCCTCAAATTAACTTAAATAATTAACAGTTAATCATAACATTCTAAGACAGTACTTGGGTTGCTAAACCTCCCCCCCCCCACCAGAAAAGAAGTTCTCTTTTGTTGGGAATATACTTTATGCAGTGTATATATTATTATAAATTTGCAATATTTTTTATAAAAATCATGCAAAGCAGAAAGAGTGAGAATTCCTATGATTTCAACATGTAAATCCATAGCAGTACTATAAACAGCCAAAATGTCTGCATTTCACAAAATGTCTGTGAAAACAGAGGTTTTATGCAACTCAACTATAAATAATAAAAGAACAAGTTTGATCAGCTATGCTAGAGGAAAGACTACATAATCTTGTACTCTGGTAAGATAAAATATTGCAAAATTATTTTCATGTAAAGAAGTGATTAAAGAGTATGCAGTCAAAAATATTGAAAAAATATTAGTGAGGTACAGCAGTAAGTTAATGAAAAATTTTGTAATATTTATCTTGTTTTTTTGACGTTTGTCATATTTGCCAGCTTTCTAAAATCATTAACATGCAGTGATTTTTTTTCTCATTTTAAATATTTAGTCTTTTTTTTCCTTAAGGTTTTTATTTATTTCTGAGAGAGAAAGAGAGAGAGACAGTGTGAGCAGGGGAGGGTCAGAGAGAGAGGGAGACACAGAATCCAAAACAGGCTCCAGGCTTGGAGCTAAACTGTCAGCACAGAGCCCAAAGCAGGGCTCGAACCCAGGAACCCGTGAGAATATGAACTGAGCCAAAGTCAGACACTTAACCGACTGAGTCACCCAGGCGCCCCTTAAATAGTCACTCTTAAATCTAATTTGTATATGTAATTTCATATTCCTTTTCTTGAAGAAGGCTTAAAAAATAGTGTAATCTTCAGATGCCAACAAATGTCTGACAGAAGAGAAATGTCTGATTTCCATCTTCTTTCTGCCCTCAGTCTCTCCCCGTTGTTTCCCACTGACTGAATCCAGCTGTGGGTTGGGCAGCTAGGGAGCCTGGGAAAAGCAGGTTGCAGTCAGCTCCCCGAGGAACAGCCCAGGGCTGAAGAACAAAAAGGGTGGTTGGGGGGGTGGGGGGGTGGANGTTGCAAGCCATATTAGAAAATCTCCTCCAACCTCCCACTCTCTCTCCTTGCACTGAGTGTAGGAATTCAGTACCAGAATTTCCCATTTTCTTTCTGAAATTTCTATACCAATGCACAAGTAGTGTTTCTAGACATGTTCAGGGTGGGCTGATCCATTGCATTAATTCCTTTTGGCAAAGCCTAAATACTTAAAAGAAGAAGAAGAGGAAGAAGAAAAAGAACAGAACAAAGTCCTATATTCATCTTTGCATATAACCCTCTTAGTCACCAATGTGAATCTAATCTTTATCAAAAACAACAACTGGGTATCCAATGCTTTCCTTGGTTATAACAACCCTTAATCTAAAACAAAAAATCATAGATGGCTAAGCTTCAAAAGACCTAAATTCTTTAAAATAAGTTTAATAAACTCTATACCTCTTGTACACATTTATAATATCTTACAGGTAATAAAAAGACTCTCTTTGGGACAAAAGTAAACAGAAAAGGCTGTTCTATTTATTTTTTTTTTAATTTTTAATGTTTTTTTATTTATTTCTAGGAGAGAGAGAGACAGCGTGAGCAGGGGAGGGTCACAGAGAGAGGGAGTCACAGAATCCGAAACAGGCTCCAGGCTCCGAGCTGGCAGTCAGCACAGAGCCCGACGCGGGGCTCGAACCCACGAACCGCGAGATCATGACCTAAGCGAAAGTCGGACGCTCAACCGACTAAGCCACCCAGGCGCCCCAAGGCTGTTCTATTTAATTTTATTGCTTTCAAAAAGGTATGTTTAGAGATGGTCAGGGTATATGACCTCATTTGTTTTCAGTTACATATTTAAACTATTACCAGAAAAATAAGTTAAAAAGATGTTTTACTACCAAAGTATACATATGTCTGTGTTAAACTTACCACTTTAAACACTGGAGGCTATGAAAAACTAAGTGGGAAGGATTTATTGTAAAATAACACTGCTTTTAAGAAATTGATGATTCCTCTAAAATAGACAGCTTTGCCTTCATGAATGAAAATGACTAATAACATAATTAAAATTCTAGTTTCTTGTGAATTATATTTAAAATGATGACTATATATGTCCTCAATGAAAAAGAGTTTTAAATGTTGAGACAAAGAATCAAAGATACCAGTATTTTTAATAATGTTTAATTTAAATGTGAGTTCAAATGTGAACAACAACACTATGGTACAGAAAGGATTCATTCATTATATATTTAGAAACACATATGCTACTATCTACAATGTGCTATACATTGCTTATGAACATATATATTCCTTAAGGAGATCACACTATCATTAGTTTTTGTTTTGTTTTACAATCAACAAAACCCAATAAGATTAACTAATTCTTCCCAGTTCATAGAACTGCTAAGTAATAGACTTGGAAATAAAATCTAGTATTTCCCTTTTTTTTTCCTATACACTGACTATTAAGTAAAGTAAGCATTAACAATTTTATATCTGTTATATAAATACAAGTGGTTCCTCTTAGGAAATGTCATTAAAATCATACTTTATATTTTTAATTCTTCAAAAGCAACAAACTTGACTACAGTGTTTACATAGTCCTCAATCATCTCCTCTAGGGACTGTACTTATGCACTGGGGAGGACACATACCTTTTTGTGGGATTCAAGTATGGGTTTCAGAGGCCTCAATCCTGTTTTCATTTGTCATTACCTGAAATGTTCTCTGAACTTTTCATCTCACAGTTTTTTAAAGTTTATTTATTTCTTTTGAGAGAAAGAAAGAGAGTGATCGTGTGTGCACATCAGTTGGGGAGGGGCAGAGAGAGAGGGAGACAGAGTCCCAAGCAGGCTCTGTGCTGTCAGCAAAGATGCCCATGCAGAGCTCGATCTCACCAACCATGAGATTAAGATCTGAGCTGAAACCAACAGAACAAGATTCTGTTCAAGAGTTGGATGCTTAGCCAACTGAGCCATCCAGGTGCCTATAAATTTTTCTTTTTAGTTCATTTTCTCCAAATCAATTCTTCTAACCACTTGTACCAGAATTACTCAAAAACCCAAGCAATGAGGCAAGGAAACAAACAAACAAACAAAAAAGTATGCAGACTGTAAAAAGGGATGTAAAATTACCTATATTTGCAAATGACATGATCCTATAATAGAAAATCATAAGTAATCCACTAGAAAACAATTAGAACTAATAAGTGAACTCAGCAAGGTTGCAGAAAACTAGATACACAAAAATCACTTATCTCTATATACTATCAATGATCATTCCAAAAGCGATATTAAGAATTGTTTGTGTGTAACAGAAAGAGAAAGAGAGTGAGCCCAAGCCAGAGAGAGGGATAGGGAGAGGGAGAGGGAGAGGGAGAGGGAGGGAGGGAGGGAGGAAGGGAGGGGGGGAGAGAGAGAGAGAGAGAGAGAGAGAGAGAGAAAATCTCAAGCAGACTCCATGCTGACCATGGAACCCAATTCATGTCTTGATGTCATGACAATGAGATCATGACCTGAGCTGAAACCAAGAGTCAGACACTTGGTGCCCCCAAGTGCCCTAAGAAAAATTTTCTGTTTACAACAGCATCAAAATAAAATATTNGGGCGGAGAGGGAGGGCGAGAGGGGGAGAGAGAGAGAGAGAGAGAGAGAGAGAGAGAGAGAGAGAGAATCTCAAGCAGACTCCATGCTGACCATGGAACCCAATTCATGTCTTGATGTCATGACAATGAGATCATGACCTGAGCTGAAACCAAGAGTCAGACACTTGGTGCCCCCAAGTGCCCTAAGAAAAATTTTCTGTTTACAACAGCATCAAAATAAAATATTATAAATTTAATAAATGATATACAGGAATTGTACATTGAAATCTATAAAACATTACTGATAGAAATTTAAAAAGATATAAATAAATGGAAAGACACTGTATATTCACAGATTACAAAACTTGATAAAATGGTAATATTCCTCATATTAAGCCACAGATTCAAAAACAATTCCTATTGAAATTCAAGGTAGGTTCATTGCAGAAACTGACAAATTGATCCTAAAATTTATATGGAATTGGGAAGGAACCAGACTAGCCAAAACGATCTTGAAAAAGAAGAATAAAGTTAGAGGACACACATTTGCCAATTTCAAAAGTTAAACTACAGAAAAGATTGAGAGTCACAAAAGACAGTCTTACATTTACGGTCAATTGACTTTCAAGCTAAAGGGTGTCAAGACATTTCAAAAGAGAAAGAGTAACTTCTTATCAAATAGTCCTGAGACAGCTGTATATTCACATGCAAAGAAATGAAATTGGCCCTTTACCATATACCATATATAAAAATTAACTCAAAATGGATCATAGAAATAATATAAAATCTTAATTATTTAAAAGTACGAGAGTAAATCATGCTCTTGGGTTAGGCAACAGTTTCTGAGATATAACACCAAAACAGAGGCAGTAAGAGAAAAAGTAGATAAATTAAACTATAGCAAAAGTATAAACTTTTCTGCTTCAATAGCCAACATCAAGGAAATGAAAAGAAAACCCACAAAATAATGGGAGAAAATGTCTGCAAGTCATACATCTGATTAGAAACTCACATTCAAAGTATGTAAAGAACCTTACAACTCAATACTAAAAGAACAAGCAATTAAAACCTGGGTAAAGGATTTGAATAGACATTTTTCCAGAGAAAATCTACAAATGCCCAAAGGCATACAAGGAGATGCTCACTCAAGGTCTTTAGTCATTAAGGGATTTAAATTAAAACCACAATGTGATATCACTTTATATCCACTAATTACATGTGAATTATGTCTCAGTAAGACTTTTTTTTGTGTCATAACAGGAGAAAAAGAATAGCTCTGGGGGCTTGTTTAAACCATAGATTACTTGGCTCCACCCCCACACAGCTGAAACAATTTCTAAGAATGCTATCCAAAAATCTTCAGTGCCTTTCACATTTTCACCAGCTATTTCTTAGGTGCCCAGAAATCTTCAATCCCTGCTTTGGACTTCAGAGGTTACTAAAATGGAAACACCCCCGAAGCGATGACTATTCTTGCTATTAGCTGTCAATCCACCCTCAGAATCAATGACTGGGTTGAGTTTTGATCTACAATGAATGAGCTTTTTACATAAAATGAAGGCAACCAATCCTTTTGGATAGGGAGCATTAAAAGAGAACATTTTGAGTCTGGGGGTTCTGCCAGACTAACTTGCCTACTTGACACTACTCCCCATGCTAGCGAGGGGCACCAGAACGGTTAGCATCACAGCCAGAACATTGGACTTGTACTGCTCTGTGGCGAGTCTAATTTTTAGCAAAGTAAAAAGCAGGGAACAAGTGGAACTCCAAGGATATTAAAGCTCCATATTGTGACTGTTCAGATACTACAGAAAAAGATAAATCTTTAATGTTCTTTTTCCAACAGATTACTTTTTATGAGATTATTTTGTTCACAACACACTGTTGTTGGCAGAAATCCATTCATTGAATATTACTGTTAATTTTTATGTCTTTGCAAAGTACATGTGTGATCATCTCTAAATCATCCATGGAGCCTTCTGTAGACACTGCTTTTGATAGATTCAAATGAACCCACAAAATATAAAGTTTTGTTCTATTAATATATATTGAGAAATGTTGGCTTTGTATAGTGTTTTTAAAACTAATTCACTTTACAAGTCGTGGCATGTTCCTTCTGACTGTTCCAATCATTTTAATCAGATGATCAACAGAGGTTTGGGGAAATAGCATACTTTAAGTCATAAATGTATACTTTTTTTCAGAGAGTAGCAGGAAAAAAGAAAACCACCCTGTCATACTGTCAATGTCATTGTTAAATGTCAGTGTGACATTTGATAACTAATCTGCAAAAGTAAATGACTTTACCTTTATTCTCTTGCCATCACACCAGGGCAGACTTCCTCTTACTTGACCAAATTACCATCCTATTGAAAAAGACTCAGGAATCAATGCGCTTGTCAAAGAACCTGAGATAATATTAGGGTCTGTGAAAGCTTCAAAAATACAGCTTAATAATTAATTTAACATTTTGCATATTCAGAAGAGTCATTTCTTCTTAGGGTCATTTGAAAAGAATGAGTTTTTAGCACAGCTTCAGCTCACAGCAGGAACATTATAAGAATTTTAAAGATTTCTTATAAAGCTGTCTACATCAAGCTGAGTCCACTTATCATTGACTATTTTAAGTCTAATTGTTAGCTCTTAATTTTATGATTTAACATAAATTTAATTTGGTGTTCTTGGGCTCCTTTCAGGTTTATAAAAGGACATTTCTTGAGGAAAAAGTCTGTGCTATTACTTAGCAATTTGCTATATTAATTTGAAATGAAAGGCTCCAAAATGGTTTAAAGGTCACTTTAAAATTTGTACTTTGGGACCACTTTTGACATTTTAATGCAGTGATCCTTTTCTTTGTTTTTAGTGAATCATTGAAAAAAGGATTAACCAGATTCCTGTACATAAAGTATTTATCTAAATTTATTCAAGAACCAAAGCCATCAAAACTTAACCAATAACTCTTTCATAACTAGTAAATAATTAATTAACTATTTAGAATTTATGTATGGAGACAAAACCAACAATTGCCCTATTTCGCAAAAGTGTGATGGAAGACAGGTTAATTTTGAAATCCAGTATGGAAGGTTATATAACTTTATGTCCTCTAATCCCGACAACGTCCAAAAAGCTTCTAAGTCAATAAAATATACTCATTCATGTCAGTATAAATAAAAATAAATGGGAGTGGTAGGAAATAGCATCAAGAAAAGATGAAGATTTTGTTTAAATCTTAAATTTTATTTTGAACACACTGGATAAGATAGGAAAAAGATTGGTTATAAAGTATTTTATACCTTAGTTTTTATAATATTGTCAGGATATTTTATTGTAAATAAATATTAATTTGATGTGTAAACCTTAATCATTATGAAATAATAAGTAATTCTTATTTTCTGAATAATGTTGTCTTTATTCGTGTATTTATATGGCTATGTGTACAGTTTTCACATTTACATGCTTAAGTAAATAATGCATGTGGTTTATATTGGGCATTGCTCCAAAAAGTATTTTTACTTATTTTTAATTTTGAAAAATTCAAATATGCTTTGAAATAGAGAAGTTACTACAATGGACTTCCATATACCCCTCATCAGAGTGAACAGTTAGGAGTTTCCTTCTTGCTTCATGTATCTCCTCTTTTTATCACTTTCATTGCTAAATTGTTTTAAAGCAAATGGAAGAACTATCACTTCACTCTCACATAGTTTTATATGCAACTCTTTTTAAAAAGGGCCTGATCTTATGTCACCTTAACTCCTAACAGAATTATCAATAACCTATAAATGTATTCAAATTTCCCAAATTGCCTCAAAAATGTGATTTTACAGTTGTTTTATATTAGATTCTAAACAAGATCTGTACATGGTATTTGGATGTTATGTCTCTGAAGTCACTGTTGGCCCAAAAGAGAGCACATTCCTTCCTCATTTATATTCTTTCTCTGGCTGTTGAAGAAACTGAGTAAGTTGTCCTGCAGAATGTCCCACGTTCTGGGTTTGTCAGTCTGCTTCTTTGTGGTATGTGCCACTTAACTATTTTTGAAAAATTAAAATACCTAACTTTAAAATGGCAACGTATTATCTACCGTCTCAATGTTAAAGATTGACTAGGCTCAATTCTGAAGTTCTTACTTGGAGTTTCTCAGGCAGGTTCTGGTAGATGACAGCCAGGCCTGAAAGAATCAGATGGCTTGGCCAGAACAGATCCCCAGCTTGGCTCACCCATAGGCCGGGATATCAATGCTTCAAGCTTGGCTCTAAGCTTGGAACTCAATTGGGTTGTCAACAGAAATGCTTATCTGTGGCATCTCCATGTGGTTTGAGCTGCTTACAGCATGGAAGCCAGATTCCAAGAAGGAACATACCAAAACAAATATTCCAAGATCAAAAGCTACAAGGCCTCTTCTTTTCTAGTGTAGGATGTCCCCTGGAGTCACTTCCACATCAATCAAAAAAGCTAGCCTTGAGGCCCACCTACATTCACGGAGAGAAGACTCTACAAGAGAGTAAATGTATGTACACTGGAGAGCAATCTTTAGGGTTTAGTGACTACACCGCATTTTTTAATTTGTTCCTTTAGCATCAACATATCCTGTAAATGGAAGTTAACTTTAAAAGCTTAATTACATTCAACTTCTTAGGCCAATTTTATCTCTTAGTGATACAATATACTTCATATTTTGCCATAATGGAAGGCTCATAGTGCCAGGTGTGATTTCAGGCAGCTTACAAGCTTATATAAAAATCAACATAGATAAAATAATGAATAAAGTATTAAAGATAAAAGAGGATATATGCCTAAGATACTATTAAAACGTATTGCATAAAAACATACAACTCAAAGAGTCTCCATTCTCACCTCTTACAGCATCCTTGCCCTGCTATGGGAGAACACATTGGAATCTATAAGAAGAATGGAGCGACCCTTACAGTGTCTTTTTTTTTTTT
>NW_027527136.1:0-3323 GCF_008692635.1 Crocuta crocuta
ACATAAAAAGAATTATTCACCATAATCAAGTGGGATTCATTCCTGTGTTACAGGGCTGGTTTAATGTTTGCAAATCAATCAATGTGATACATCACATCAACAAAAGAAAAAATAAAAACTATGATCCAGTTGATAGATTCAGAAAAAGCATTTGATAAAATACAACATCCTTCTTAATAAAGACCCTCAATAAAGTCGGGATAGAAAGAACTTACCTAAACATCATAAAAGCAATCTATGGGAAACCCTCAGCTAACATCATCCTCAACAGGAAAAAACTGAGAGCTTTCCTCATGACATCAGGAACACGACAGAGATGACCACTCTCACCACTGTTGTTTAATATAGAGTTGGAAGTCTTAGCATCAGACAACAAAAGGAAATAAAAGGCATCAGAATTGGCAAAGAAGAGGTCAAACTCTCACTTTTCACAGACGACATGATACTGTACATAGAAAACCCGATAGACTCCACAAGAAGCTTACTAAAACTGATCCATGAATTCAGCAAAGTTGAAGGATACAAAATTAACGTACAAAAATCGGTTGTATTTTTATACATCAACAATGAAGCAACAGAAAGTGAAATCAAGACTGATCCCATTCACAATAACACACACAAAAAACATAAAATATCTACAAATAAACCTATCTCTATGATGATCTGTATGATGTAAACTATAGACTACTTATGAAGGAAATTGATGAAGACACACAGTAATGGAAAAACATTCCATGCTCATGGATTGGAAACATATTGTTAAAACATCATTACTACACAAAGCAATCTACACATTAAATGCAGTCCCAATCAAAATTGCACAGCATACTTCTCAAAACTAGAACAAACTATCCTAAACTTTGTATGGAACCACAAAAGACCCCGAACAGCCAATGTAATATTTAATAAGAAAACCAAAACGGGGGCATCACCATCCCAGACTTTAGCCTCTACTACAAAGCTGAAATCATCAAG
Source organism: Crocuta crocuta (assembly GCF_008692635.1). Lineage (NCBI taxonomy): Eukaryota > Metazoa > Chordata > Mammalia > Carnivora > Hyaenidae > Crocuta > Crocuta crocuta. Next base: position 976 of record NW_027527136.1, read on the forward strand.
NAATGAAATCTGGCCATGTGTAGCAACATGGATGGACCTTGAGGGTGTTATGCTGAGTGAAGTAAGTCAGGCATAGAAGAACAGATATCATATGTTTGCACATATAGGAAGATTAAGAGGAACTTAATGGAGGACCATGGGGGAGAAGAAGGGGAAAATTAGGGGGAGAGTGGGAGGGAGGCTAACCATGAGAGACTCTTGAATGCTAAGAACAAACTGAGAGCTGATGGGGGTGGGAGGCGGTGAGGAAGGGGGGTGATAGGCATGGAGGAGGGCATCTGGAGGGGGATGAGCACTGGATGTTACACGGAAACAAACTTGACAATAAACTAATAGAAATACAAGCAATTTTCTGAAAACACTATGAAAAAATGTATACCAACAAATGGGAAAACCTAGATGAAATGGACACATTCCAAAACACACACATACTACCATAGCTCAAACTGGAGGAAATATTAAATTTGAACAGACTGCTTACTAGTGAAGAAATTGAATCAGTTATACAAAATCACCCATCAAATAAGATTCCTGTTCCAGATAGCTTCCAAGTGGAATTCTACCAGACAGTTAAGAGAGTTAATACCTATACTTCTCAAGCTGTTCCAAAACACTAAAAATTGAAGGAAAACTTCTTACTCATTCTACAAAGCTAGCATTACTGTGATTCCCAAGCCAGAGACTCCACAAGAAAGGGATATACAATCCAATATTCCTGATGAGCATGAATGCAAAAATTCTTCAAAAGATACTAGCAAATCAAATCCAACAGTATACAAATAGAATTATTCACCATGGTGAGTGGGATTCATTTCTGGGCTGCAGGGCTGGTTCAATATATGTAAATCAATCAATATGATACACCACATTAATAAAAGAAAGGATAAGAATCATTGTATTCCTTAAACAGATGCAGAAAAAGCATTTGACAAAATACAGCATCCTTTCTTAATAAGAACAGTAAAGGAACTTACCTAAATATCATAAAGGCCAAATATGAAAACTGAGAGCTTTCCCCCTGAGACCAGGAACACGACAGAGATGTCCACTCTCACCACTGTTGTTTAACATAGTGCTGGAAGTCCTAGCATCAGTCATCAGACAACAAATTGAAATAAAAGGCATCAAAATTGGTAAAGAAGTCAAACTTTCACTTTTTGTATCATGTAGACATGATATTCTACATGGAAAACCTGACAGCCTCCACCAAAAGGCTGCTATAACTGATACATGAATCCAAAAAAGTTGCAGGGTAGAAAATCAATGTACAGAAATCCATTGCATTTCTATATACCAATAAGGAAGCAACAGAAAGAGACATCAAGAAATCGATCCCATTCACAATTGCACTAAGAACATAAAATACATAGGAATAACCCTAATTAAAGATGCAAAATGTCTGTATGCTGAAAACTATAGAAAATTATGAAGGAAACTGAAGAAGACACAAAGAAATGGGAAAAAAATCCATGACCATGGATTAGAAGAATAAATACTGTTAAAGTGTCATTATTACCCAAAGCAATCTACACATTTAATGCCATCCCAATCAAAGTTGCAACAGAATTCTTCTCAAAGCTGAACAAATAATCCTAAAATCTGTATGGAACCACAAAGGCCCTGAATAGCCAAAGTAATATTGGATAAGAAAATCAAAACAGGAGGCATCACCATCCCAGACTTTAGCCTCTACTACAAAGCTGTAGTCATCAAGACAGTATGGTATTGTCACAAAAACAGACACATAGACTAATGGAATAGAACAGAGAACTCAGAATTGGACCCCCAAATGTACAGCCAACTAATCTTTGACAAAGCGGGAAAGAGTATTCAATGGAAAAAAGACAGCCTCTTTAACAGATGGTGCTGGGAGAACTGGACAGCAATGTGCAAAAGAATGAAACTAGATAAATTTCTTACACCATACACAAAAATAAACTCAAAATGGATGAAGAACCTAAATGTGAGACAGGAAACTATCAAAACCCTAGAGGAGAAGTAGGAAACAACCTCCTTGACCTCAACCACAGCAACTTCTTACTTGACACATCCCCAAAAGCAAGAGAATCATGAGCAAAAATGGACTATTGGGACCTCATCAAGATAAAACTTTTCTGCAAGACAAAGGAAAAAATGCGAAAATATGTTTGCAAATAACATATTAGATAAAGGTTTAGTATCCAAAATCTATAAAGCACTTACCAAACTCAACATCCAAAAAACAATACAGTAAAGAAATGGGCAGAAGACATGAACAGACACTTCTCCAAAGAAGACATCCATATGGCCAACAGACACATTGAAAAGAAGGTCTAAACTTACTCATCATCAGGGAAATACAAACCAAA